>NC_060189.1:8142003-8442003 GCF_021184085.1 Oncorhynchus gorbuscha
GTTAGATTAATCATTCTACTGTGGCTATGTGAGTTAGCTGAATCATTCTAGCTATGTGAGTTAGATGAATCATTCTAGCTATGTGAGTTAACTGAATCATTCTAGCTATGTGAGTTAGATGAATCATTCTAGCTATGTGAGTTAGCTGAATCATTCTAGCTATGTGAATTAGATTAATCATTCTACTGTAGCTACGTGAGTTAGCTAAATCATTCTAGCTATGTGAATTAGATTAATCATTCTAGCTATGTGAATTAGATTAATCATTCTACTGTAGCTATGTGAGTTAGCTGAATCATTCCAGCTATGTGAATTAGATTAATCATTCTAGCTATGCGAGTTAGATGAATCCGTTTCATATCTTGACATGAATGTGACATTAATATCTAATATCTCATATATTGGCAGGTAGCCTAGTGGTTAGAGCGTCCCCGAGCTGACAATGTAAAAATCTGTCGTTCTGCCCCTGAACAGGCAGTTAACCCACTGTTCCTAGGCTGTCATTGTAAATAATAATTTGTTCGTAACTGACTTGCCTGGTTAAATAAATAAAAACATGATACAACACATTTAAAAAATAAAAATAATCTCTCCATTTGACTAAAAACAAATATTTGATCTGGTTTGATGCCAGCTAGATCAATATAATTCCAAACTTTGTGTGATTGAAAGAAAACAAAGTTACCTAAAATCATGTATCTCCCATCTATAATTTACAATGAAAACATGTTTGTGTTGTTGGTAAGACAGAATATATAGTCTATAAGTAAGAATGTATATACTGTATATACTGTATACATGGATGTGTTGTCTGAAGTCACAACATAGTCTATGAATGCCTTTATAACAGTTGCACAATGATGACCACAAAGTCATTGAGATCAATGGGAGTATGACTTCAGAGAGAAGCACCTGAAAGCCTATTGGCTATTTCTTTCTTTCATTTGTATATGTTTTAAACCTTTATTTAACTAGACAAGTCAGTTAAGAAATTTACAATGACGGCTAGAAATTTACAATGACGGCTAACCAAAAGGCCTCCTGTGGGGACG
Organism: Oncorhynchus gorbuscha; assembly: GCF_021184085.1. Lineage (NCBI taxonomy): Eukaryota > Metazoa > Chordata > Actinopteri > Salmoniformes > Salmonidae > Oncorhynchus > Oncorhynchus gorbuscha. The sequence goes on from NC_060189.1 coordinate 8,143,056, forward strand.
GGTGTCATGTTTGTCATTTATTATCATGTCTTGTCCCTGTGCTCCCCATGCTATTCGTTTCCCTCTGCTGGTCTTATTTGGTTCTTTCCCTCCTATCCCTCTCTCTCCCCCTCCCTCTCTCACTCTCTCGCTCTCTCTTCTCTCTATCGTTCCGTTCCTGCTCCCAGCTGTTCCTATTCCCCTAATCATCATTTAGTCTTCCCACACCTGTTCCCGATCCTTTCCCCTGATTAGAGTCCCTATTTATTCCTTTGTGATCCGTTCCTGTGCCGTCGGTTCCTTATATTGTATTCACCATGCTGTGATTGCGTTTCGCCCTGTCCTGTCGTGTTTTTGCCGTGATTGTGTATCACCCTGTCCTGTCGTGTTTTGTGCCTTCATCAGACGCTGCGTGTGAGCAGGTGTCTCAGTCGACTACGGCCTGCGCCTAGCGACCTGCAGTCTGTGGCCGCTTCTCCAGTTGTTTTCCCCTCTACAAATCTAGAGGATGTCAGTTATTCCGTTTTGAACATTATTAAACTCTGTTTCTGTTAAGTCGCTTTTGGGTCCTCTTTTACCTGCATGACAGAAGGAACCGACCAAGGAATGGACCCAGCGACTTCAGACGCGTTACACTGCCGTCGAGTTCCAAGGAGCCATGCTCGGCAGACACGAGCAGGAATTGTCTGCTGCTCGCCATGCCGTGGAGAACCTGGCCGCTCAGGTTTCCGACCTCTCTGGACAGTTCCAGAGTCACGTCTCGTGCCACCTGTTACTCCCTGGCCTGCCGAGCCTCCAGAACCCAGGGTTAATAACCCACCTTGCTACTCCGGGCAGCCCACTGAGTGCCGCTCCTTTCTCACGCAGTGTGAGATTGTGTTCTCTCTCCAACCCCACACATACTCTAGAGAGAGAGCTCGGGTTGCTTACGTCATTTCACTCCTTACTGGCCGGGCTCGAGAATGGGGCACAGCTATCTGGGAGGCAAGGGCTGATTGCTCTAACAGATTCCAGAACTTTAAAGAGGAGATGATTCGGGTTTTTGACCGTTCAGTTTTTGGTGAGGAGGCTTCTAGGGCCCTGGCTTCCTTATGCCAAGGTGAACGGTCCATAACGGATTATTCCATTGAGTTTCGCACTCTTGCTGCCTCTAGTGAGTGGAACGAGCGTTTTCTGGAGGGACTCCACGCAGCGGTTAAGGATGAGATTCTCTCCCGGGAGGTTCCTTCAGATGTGGACTCTTTGATTGCTCTCGCCATCCGCATAGAACGACGGGTAGATCTTCGTCACCGGGCTCGTGGAAGAGAGCTCGCATCACGGTGTTTCCCTGCTATCGCAACCATCTCCCTCCTCTGGCTTTGAGACTGAGCCCATGCAGCTGGGAGGGATTCGCATCTCGAATAAGGAGAGGGAACGGAGGATCACCAACCGCCTGTGCCTCTATTGCGGAGTTGCTGGACATTTTGTTAATTCATGTCCAGTAAGAGGCCAGAGCCCATCAGTAAGCGGAGGGCTACTGGTGAGCGCTACTACTCAGTCCTCTTCATCTAGATCTTGTACTACTATGTCGGTCCATCTACGCTGGACCGGTTCGGGTGCTACATGCAGTGCCTTGATTGACTCTGGGGCTGAGGGTTGTTTCATGGACGAAGCATGGGTTCGGAAACATAACATTCCTTTCAGACCGTTAGACAAGCCTACGCCCATGTTTGCCTTAGATGGTAGTCATCTTCCCAGTATCAAATTTGAGACACTACCTTTAACTCTCACAGTATCTGGTAACCACAGTGAGACTATTTCTTTTTTGATTTTCCGTTCACCGTTTACACCTGTTGTTTTGGGTCATCCCTGGCTAGTATGTCATAATCCTTCTATTAATTGGTCTAGTAATTCTATCCTATCCTGGAACGTTTCTTGTCATGTGAAGTGTTTAATGTCTGCCATCCCTCCCGTTTCTTCTCTCCCTACTTCTCAGGAGGAACCTGGCGATTTGACAGGAGTGCCGGAGGAATATCATGATCTGCGCACGGTCTTCAGTCGGTCCCGAGCCAACTCCCTTCCTCCTCACCGGTCGTATGATTGTAGTATTGATCTCCTTCCAGGGACCACGCCTCCTCGAGGTAGACTATACTCTCTGTCGGCTCCCGAACGTAAGGCTCTCGAGGATTATTTGTCTGTGTCTCTTGACGCCGGTACCATAGTGCCTTCTTCTTCTCCGGCCGGGGCGGGGTTCTTTTTGTTAAGAAGAAGGACGGTACTCTGCGCCCCTGCGTGATTATCGAGGGCTGAATGACATAACGGTTAAGAATCGTTACTTATGTCATCAGCCTTCGAGATTCTGCAGGGAGCCAGGTGCTTTACTAAGTTGGACCTTCTAACGCTTACCATCTCGTGCGCATCAGAGAGGGGGACGAGTGGAAAACGGCGTTTAACACTCCGTTAGGGCATTTTGAGTACCGGGTTCTGCCGTTCGGTCTCGCCAATGCGCCAGCTGTTTTTCAGGCATTAGTTAATGATGTTCTGAGAGACATGCTGAACATTTTTGTTTTTGTCTATCTTGACGATATCCTGATTTTTTCTCCGTCACTCGAGATTCATGTTCAGCACGTTCGACGTGTTAAGAGAAACGTAAAGGCTGAGAAGTGCTCTTTTCATGTCTCCTCCGTTACTTTTCTCGGTTCCGTTATTTCCGCTGAAGGCATTCAGATGGATTCCGCTAAAAGCTGTCAGTGATCAAAATAATTTCTCGGCGTTTCATTTGAGTTGCTGCCCCTCTCACAGCTCTTACTTCTGTCAAGACGTGTTTTAAGTGGTCCGGTTCCGCCCAGGAGCTTTTGATCTTCTAAAAGAACGTTTTACGTCCGCTCCTATCCTCGTTACTCCTGACGTCACTAGACAATTTATTGTCGAGGTTGACGCTTCAGAGGTAGGCGTGGGAGCCATTCTATCCCAGCGCTTCCAGTCTGACGATAAGGTTCATCCTTGCGCTTATTTTTCTCATCGCCTGTCGCCATCTGAGCGCAACTATGATGTGGGTAACCGTGAACTGCTGCCAAAGGCGAAAACAGTGGTTGGAGGGGCGACCGTTCCTTTTGTCGTTTGGACAGACCATAAGAACCTTGAGTACATCCGTTCTGCCAAACGACTTAATGCCCTCAAGCTCGTTGGGCGTTGTTTTTCGCTCGTTTAGTTTGTGATTTTTACCGTCCGGGTAGCAAGAACACCAAGCCTGATGCCTTATGTCTGTTTAGTTCTTCTGTGGCTTCTACTGATCTCAGGATTCTTCCTTATGGGCGTGTTGTCGGGTTGACAGTCTGGGGAATTGAAAGACAGGTTAAGCAAGCACTCACGCACACTGCGTCGCCGCGCGCTTGTCCTAGTAACCTCCTTTTCGTTCCTGTTTCCACTCGTCTGGCTGTTCTTCAGTGGGCTCACTCTGCCAAGTTAGCTGGTCATCCCGGTGTTCGAGGCACTCTTGCGTCTGTCGCCAGCGCTTTTGGTGGCCGACTCAGGAGCGTGACACAACTGCGTGTTCAGACTGCGCGCAGAAGAAGTCTGGTAATTTTTTTCTGCTTCTGCTCCTGGTCTTGCTGGGTCTCAGTCTGTTCCCTGCCATCGCATCTCTCCTGTTCTTGTCCCTGCCCTTGCTGTGTCTCAGTCTGTCCCTAGTTCTCAATAGTACCCTAGTTTCCCTTTTTATCGTTTTTCACGGTCCTGAGGAGAGGAGTTGGGTTCTTTCTCACGTGCTGGACCGTTTGATCTATGATTTCCTCCGTTGCTGCCAGTGTTCCTCCTCGAGAGCGCCAGGAGGCGCTCGGTGAGTGGGGGGTACTGTCATGTTTGTCATTTATTATCATGTCTTGTCCCTGTGCTCCCCATGCTATTCGTTTCCCTCTGCTGGTCTTATTTGGTTCTTTCCCTCCTATCCCTCTCTCTCCCCCTCCCTCTCTCATTTGCTCTCTCTTCTCTCTATCGTTCCGTTCCTGCTCCCAGCTGTTCCTATTTAATCATCATTTAGTCTTCCCACACCTGTTCCCGATCCTTTCCCCTGATTAGAGTCCCTATTTATTCCTTTGTGATCCGTTCCTGTGCCGTCGGTTCCTTATATTGTATTCACCATGCTGTGATTGCGTTTCGCCCTGTCCTGTCGTGTTTTTGCCGTGATTGTGTATCACCCTGTCCTGTCGTGTTTTGTGCCTTCATCAGACGCTGCGTGTGAGCAGGTGTCTCAGTCGACTACGGCCTGCGCCTATGCGACCTGCAGTCTGTGGCCGCTCTCCAGTTGTTTTCCCCTCTACAAATCTAGAGGATGTCAGTTATTCCGTTTTGAACATTATTAAACTCTGTTTCTGTTAAGTCGCTTTTGGGTCCTCTTTTACCTGCATGACAACGGGGGCTGGGATTAGAAATACAAAATAAATGAAATAAAGATTTTAGGACAAAACAGACATCATCACGACAAGAGAGACAACAGAACACTACATAAAGAGAGACCTAAAGACAACAACATTGCATTGCACCAACACATGACAACACAGCAAAGTAGCAACACAACATGACAACGACAACATGGTAGCAACACAACATGGTGGCAGCACAAAACATGGTACAAACATTATTGGGCACAGACAACAGCACAAAGGACAAGACGGTAGAGACAACAATACATCACGCAAAGCAGCCACAACTGTCAGTATGAGTGTCCATTATTGAGTCTATGAATGAAGAGATTTGAGATAAAACTGCCCAGTTTTATAAGCTACAAGATTAGACTCAGCAGGGACTGGACCCGGAGTGACCTCTCCTATCTGACCCCTCCCATACGAACCCCTCCCATTTGACCCCTCCTTTAGCCACACAGTCGAAGGGTCACCAGGTGGTGGGTAGCTTACACACTCCAGTCTAATCTTACCTGTCCACACACACACACTCCAGTCGAATCTTACCTGTCCACACACACACAGACACACACGCACACGCATACACACACAGTACCTGTCCAGCAGAGGTACTACACACTCTGAACTCTACATGGTTATCCAGTGGGTGTTACAAAATAACTTCACGTATGGTGAAACAGACAGATATCTCATATCTTTACATTTTAGTCATTTAGCCTATTAGGTAAGGCTGATATGAGGGATGAGAACCATGGTTTTTAAGTAAGGCTTTGGTCTTTGGTAACTGGGACGTGAAGCCACATTTTTCCGTGGGCGGAGAGCTGAGCTGCAGCTACAGCAGAGTCCAGCCTCACAGTTAAACCCTGTCATCAATATTTCACAAGCAACTCCTCAGAAATGTGAAGCTGTCATCTTGTCAAGCATTCATTACCAGCCACTACCGTAGCAATGTTACTGCTATGCTAGAGTCATTACCAGCCACTACCGTAGCAATGTTACTGCTATGCTAGAGTCATTACCAGCCACTACCGTAGCAATGTTACTGCTATGCTAGAGATTCATTACCAACCACTGCCGCAGCAATGTTACTGCTATGCTAGAGTCATTACCAGCCACTACCGTAGCAATGTTACTGCTATGCTAGAGTCATTACCAGCCACTACCGTAGCAATGTTACTGCTATGCTAGAGATTCATTACCAACCACTACCGCAGCAATGTTACTGCTATGCTAGAGATTCATTACCAGCCACAACAGGGCTCCGGGCAGCAGAGCGGAAATGGAGGAAAACTCGCCTCCCTGCGGACCTGGCATCCTTTCGCTCCCTCCTCTCTACATTTTCCTCTTCTGTCTCTGCTGCTAATGCCACTTTCTACCACTCTAAATTTCAAGCTTCTGCCTCTAACCCTAGGAAGCTCTTTGCCACCTTCTCCTCCCTCCTGAATCCTCCTCCCCCTCCCCCCCCTCCTCCCTCTCTGCAGATGACTTCGTCAACCATTTTGAAAAGAAGGTCGACGACATCCGATCCTCGTTTGCTAAGTCAAACGACACCGCTGGTTCTGCTCACACGGCCCTACCCTGTGCTCTGACCTCTTTCTCCCCTCTCTCTCCAGATGAAATCTCGCGTCTTGTGACGGCCGGCCGCCCAACAACCTGCCCGCTTGACCCTATCCCCTCCTCTCTTCTCCAGACCATTTCCGGAGACCTTCTCCCTTACCTCACCTCGCTCATCAACTCATCCCTGACCGCTGGCTACGTCCCTTCCGTCTTCAAGAGAGCGAGAGTTGCACCCCTTCTGAAAAAACCTACACTCGATCCCTCCGATGTCAACAACTACAGACCAGTATCCCTTCTTTCTTTTCTCTCCAAAACTCTTGAACGTGCCGTCCTTGGCCAGCTCTCCCGCTATCTCTCTCTGAATGACCTTCTTGATCCAAATCAGTCAGGTTTCAAGACTAGTCATTCAACTGAGACTGCTCTTCTCTGTATCACGGAGGCGCTCCGCACCGCTAAAGCTAACTCTCTCTCCTCTGCTCTCATCCTTCTAGACCTATCTGCTGCCTTCGATACTGTGAACCATCAGATCCTCCTCTCCACCCTCTCCGAGTTGGGCATCTCCGGCGCGGCCCACGCTTGGATTGCGTCCTACCTGACAGGTCGCTCCTACCAGGTGGCGTGGCGAGAATCTGTCTCCTCACCACGCGCTCTCACCACTGGTGTCCCCCAGGGCTCTGTTCTAGGCCCTCTCCTATTCTCGCTATACACCAAGTCACTTGGCTCTGTCATAACCTCACATGGTCTCTCCTATCATTGCTATGCAGACGACACACAATTAATCTTCTCCTTTCCCCCTTCTGATGACCAGGTTGCGAATCGCATCTCTGCATGTCTGGCAGACATATCAGTGTGGATGACGGATCACCACCTCAAGCTGAACCTCGGCAAGACGGAGCTGCTCTTCCTCCCGGGGAAGGACTGCCCGTTCCATGATCTCGCCATCACGGTTGACAACTCCATTGTGTCCTCCTCCCAGAGCGCTAAGAACCTTGGCGTGATCCTGGACAACACCCTGTCGTTCTCAACTAACATCAAGGCGGTGGCCCGTTCCTGTAGGTTCATGCTCTACAACATCCGCAGAGTACGACCCTAAGTACGACTCTAAGTACGCTGCGCCTTGGTCCATTCATTCAGACGAGCGTGACACTAATACCAAAACACTGAGTGACTAGAACACGAATACCACACAATTGAGAGCTAAGAACACTAATACCACAAAACTGAGAGCTAAGAACACTAAAACCAAAACACTGAGAGCTAAGAACACTAATACCAAAACACTGAGAGCCTAGAACACTAATACCAAAACACTGAGAGCCTAGAACACTAATACCAAAACACTGAGAGCTAAGAACACTAATACCAAAACACTGAGAGCTAAGAACACTAAAACCAAAACACTGAGAGCTAAGAACACTAATACCAAAACACTGAGAGCCTAGAACACTCATACCAAAACACTGAGAACATTAATACCCCGTTAAAACCATTGAGAGCTACCAAAACACTGAGAACACTAATACCAAAACACTGAGAGCTAAGAACACTAATACCAAAACACTGAGAACTAAGAACACTAATACCAAAACACTGAGAGCTAAGAACACTAATACCAAAACACAGAGAGCTAAAAACACTAATACCAAAACGCTGAGAACACTAATAGCAAAACACTGAGAGCTAAGAACACTAATACCAAAACACTGAGAACACTAATACCAAAACACTGAGAACACTAATACCAAAACACTGAGAACTAAGAACACTAATACCAAAACTCTGAGAACACTAATACCAAAACACTGAGAGATAAGAACACGAATACCAAAACGCTGAGAACACTAATACCAAAAACGGAGAACTAAGAAAACTAATACCAAAACACTGAGAACTAAGAACACTAATACCAAAACACTGAGAACTAAGAACACTAATATAAAAACACTGAGAACACTAATACCAAAACACTGAGAACTAAGAACACTAATACCAAAACATTGAGAACTAAGAACACTAATACCAAAACACTGAGAGCTAAGAACACTAATACCAAAACACTGAGAATAGTAATACCAAAACACTGAGAACACTAATACCAAAACACTGAGAACACTAATACCAAAACACTGAGAACTAAGAACACTAACACCAAAACGCTGAGAACACTAATCCAAAAACACTAAGAACACTAATACCAAAACACTGAGAGCTAAAAACACTAATACCAAAACACTGAGAACACTAATACCAAAACACTGAGAACTAAGAACACTAATACCAAAACACTGAGAGATAAGAACACTAATACCAAAACACTTAGAACTAAGAACACTAATACCAAAACACTGAGAGATAAGAACACGAATACCAAAACACTTAGAACTAAGAACACTAATACCAAAACCCTAATGCGCCCCATTTTTATTTCCAGAGGTGTTAATCATTACAATGACATCTTGCATGTTGTATGTTCAAACATATATTAATTATTATAAATGCATCATCAGCCTGTCATCTATTCAATAAATAATTTAAATTCGGTGCAAACTTCCTTGCTTATGTCTGCTGCTAGCAGTGAAAACAAGCAACTGTTTGTCGTGTTGCAGATAAGCAGCTTATTAGGTTTTTATAAATGTTTTTCATAAGGGCTAACAAGGCCATCTCCATGGGATACATTTGATTAGAATAGACAGAGAGTGGATTCTACTTGTCTCCGGGTATTGACAATGGGGTATTGACAATGAGAGTATCGCTGCAACCAACAGCAATCACAGAAAGTGAACGTGAATCGAATCAATAAGCTGTGTGCATCCCAAATGGCACCCTATTCCCTATGGGCCCTGGTCAAAAGTAGTGCATTAAGTAGGGAGTAGGGTGCCTTTTGGGATTAAGCCGTTGTGTCCAGGAGTAGTGAGGAAAGTGAAGGGGCAGCTCTCCATTGATGCACAATTCTCAGTTAGCCACTGCTTGTTACTATTTACAGGTCTGACTACTACATACAGGGCATTTGGAAAGAATTTAGACCCCTTGACATTTTCCACATTTTGCTAAGTTACAGCCTTATTCTAAAATGGATTAAATAAATATTTCCTCATCAATCTATAAACAATACCCCATAATGACAAACCAAAAACTGTTTTTTTTAAATGATAATTTAAAAACAGAAATACCTTATTGACATAAGTATTCAGACCCTTTGCTATGAGACTCGAAATTGAGCTCAGGTGCATCCTGTTTCCATTGATCATCCTTGAGATGTTTCAACAACTTGATGGGAGTCCACCTGTGGTAAATTCAATTGATTGGACATGATTTGGAAAGGCACACACCTGTCTATATAAGGTCCCACAGTTGACAGTGCATGTCAGAGCAAAAACCAAGCCATAAGGTTGAAGGAATTGTCCATAGAGCTCAGAGACAGGGTTGTGTCAAGGCACAGATCTCGGAAAGTGTACCAACAAATTTCTGCTCGGCTTAACTGAGCAATCAGGGGAGAATAGCCTTGGTCAGGGAGGTAACCAAGAACTCGATGGTCACTCTGAGAGAGAGCTCCTGAGTGCCTCTGTGGAGATGGGAGAACAGTCCAGAAGGACAACCATCTCTGTAGCACTCCACCAATCAGGCCTTTATCATAGAATAGACAGACAGAAGCCACTCCTCAGTAAAAGGCACATAACTAGGAATTTGCCAAAAGGCACCCAAAGGACTCTCGGACAATGAGAAACAAGATTTTCTGGTACCATCCCTACGGTGAAGCATGGTGGTGGGGATGTTTTTCAGAGGCAGGGACTGGGAGACTAGTCAGGATCAAGGAAAAGATAAATGGCGCAAAGTACAGAGAGATCCTTGATGAAAACCTGCTCCAGAGCGTTCAAGACCTCAGACTGGGGCGAAGGTTCACCTTCCAACAGGACAATGACTCTAAGCACATAGCGAAGACAACGTAGGAATGGCTTCAGGTCAAGTCTCAGAATGTCCTTGAGTGGCCCAGCCAGAGCCCGGACCTGAACCCGATCGAACATCACTGGAGAGACCTGGAAATAGCTTTGCAGCAACGCTCCCCATTCAACCTGACAGAGCTTGAGAGGATTTGCAGCGAAGAATGGGAGAAACTCCCCAAATACAGGTGTGCCAAGCTTGTAGCGTCAAACCCAAGAAGACTCAAGGCTGTAATCCCTGCCAAAGATGCTTCAGTGAAGGGTCTGAATACTTATGTAAATGTATTTTTACAGTTTTAAAAACATTTTTTTATACATTTGCAGAAAAATCTAAAAAACTGTTTTTGCTTTGTCATTATGAGGTATTGTGGTAGCTTTTTTTAGAATAAGGCTGTAATGTAACAAAATGTGGAAAAAGTCAAGGGTCCTGAATACTTTCAGAATGCACCGCAACCTAAAGCAGTGAATTTAATGTACTAACGTCTGATTCGAGGTAAGACATTGGACATGTATGGAGACAATGGAGGAGAATATGATTAGAAATGGATCAGTATTGGTCTCAATATCAACACTAGCAGACCACTTAGTATCAAACAATCTACTCAGCGCAAAGCAAATTTAGAAACCGGAATGGCCAACGACGTCTGTCATACACACCTGTGACTAAGAACCTGCAGGCACCCGCCCCGGCCTCATTGGTCACTTCACAGGTATACTCCCCGTAGCCTTCCCTGTTGAGGGCTCTGACGTGGTAGTCAGTCTCGTCGCGCTGATCCAACTGGCCCATGGTCAGCAGCCGGGTGCCCAGCTTCCACTCGTACTTGAGCACCTTGGAAGGGTGGGCCCGCAGCATGCGGCAGTTGAGGGTGAAGGCGCGACCCAAACCCTGGCGGATCTCTGTGAACAGTGGCTCCACCGCCGGCGGATCTATGGAGAGGAAGACAGAAGGCCATAGTCAGACAGGCAGGGAGGGAGACAAAGGCTGGATCCCAAATCAATCACTATCCCTTATACTATATCAGTCAGGCACAGAGTAGCAATGGACCTGTCCTAAAATAACCCCTAGCCCCTATGGATATCTGATTTTGGTAGGTGCAAACAATATGGTAATTGCTTCCCCATATTGTTTACACCTATCAACTCCTCTCAGATCTACAGGAGTGCCTCGGGAGTAGGGGTGTATAGAGGACTAGCAGTCGATTTGGAATTCAGCAAAACTGTCCTCCACACACAGGCAGCATCCCAAGCCTTGCTCCGTACGTCAACCCAAACAAAATCCATTCCTCTGCATCCAGAAGTTCCCCACTCACGGGACTTTAAAGTTCCCTTATTTATCCAGCCTTTACATTATCTACTGCAGTAATTATTCCTAACGCATCAGTAATGAGATGCGTGGCTTTATCAATTATCCGCTACGACTTTACTGGAAAGTAATCTAAACACAGCTCTAAAATGTTCCTGTCGCTCTTTGGCACACCTAGCAAACCTGGTTACGCCGCGGGAGTCAGAGTCCAGTATATGGGCGAAACAGGCTACAGGCTAACATGAGAAGGCTAACATGAAAAGGCTAACATGAAAAGGCTAACATGAAAAGGCTAACATGAAAAGGCTAACATGAAAAGGCTAACATGAAAAGGCTAACATGAGAAGGCTAACATGCTAACATGAAAAGGCTAACATAAAAAGGCTAACATAAAAAGGCTAACATAGGAACTCAGAAGTCACAAGTCTAGGGTACCAGAGCTTATTGTCTGCAGCTTAACAACCTTTGACTGACTGGCATTCAACTACTTTGAATTAGTTGTTGTATTGTTGTTTTACGCAAGGCTCTTTAGCGGGAGATATTTTGAGGGCCTCTGAGATATTTTTCCTGTTTCATGTCTAATTTTGAGAACTCTCAGAGGAACTGTCCTCTATTAACTCGACTGAGCTTCCTGCTTGAATACACAGAATGGCTGGTTGAATCCATAGGGACCGTCTTCCGCTCTGAGAAAAACGAGCGTGATTCACAGAATTTCTGAGTGGCACCATACGAGATAATGCTCCAGAAACACTTAAAAGAAACATTTCTCCGGAATTGCAAATATACTTAATCTTATGGATACCTAGAAAGTAGTCTGTAGAGCCTGAAGGTCAGTGACCCAAGACGTTTGTTTCCAGCTTAGCAACAGCATATTAGAGTGCAAAGACGTGGAAGTGGTAGGATCCCTGTTAGCATGCTTACAGCCCACCTAGCACCTAACCACCACTATCCACAATGAGGCTTCAGGCAAGCCTCCCTTAGGCCACGGTCTGAAACTTAATATTACTACACCTAAATGAACAAACTTCGAAATGTTCTAGTCACATACAATACGCGTGGAATTTTGTAGCTAAATTACTGTCCTCTGACAAGCCTATACAATTCAAACATCCTCAACAATGCAAAATGCAACTGGCTCCAGAGAATAACATAACATGACATTTAAATCCATACAAGGAAATGAACTTTAGAACAACAAAGCTTAGTATTTTCCTCCTGAAAGTCACCAACATTACACTTTTAGAATGAAATGGTACTATCTAGAGCCTAAAAGGGTAACCTAAAAAAGACTGTCCTCACAGGAGAACCCTTTGTAGAATCCTTTTTGGTACTAAGTAGAACCCTTTGGGTTCCATGTAGAAGCGTTTCCACAGAGGTTTCTACATGAAACCCAAAAGGGTTCTACCTGGAACCAAAAATATTTATCCTATGAGGACAACCGAAGAGTTTATTCATTATTGGTGTGAGGTTAGTACTTGTTATTATTTACTGCAGTTATTATTTACTGTAGAACAAAAAGGCCTAAACAAAAGCTAAACAAAGAAAAAAAGGAAAAAGAAAACCTTAAAGGCATAATCTGTTATTTCAACAGCCTGATCATGACCCTGTTTTGGTAAGCTGAGGAACGGGGCTTAGCTACGGATGCAAGGACTGACAGTCCATAAATGGGCAAAGGGACAAGGCCAAGAGAATCAATAGAGGATCCCACACACAATCTTAACCAATGTTTTGAACTGCTGCGCTCTGGAAAGAGATACAAGGTCCCACTGTTCAGCAAGAATAGGAGCAGGGCAAGTTCCATACCGATGGCCATCAGGCTGCTGAACCGTGGGACAGCTGTAGGATGCTGAACAGTGGGCCATAGGACAGTGGGCCATGGGACAGATGTAGGATGCTGAACAGTAGGCCATGGGACAGATGTAGGATGCTGAACAGTGGGCCATAGGACATATATAGGATGCTGAACAGTGGGCCATGGGACAGATATTGGATGCTGAACAGTAGGCCATAGGACAGATATAGGATGCTGAACAGTGGGCCATGGAACAGATATAGGATGCTGAACAGTGGGCCATGGGACAGATATAGGATGCTAAACAGTGGGCCATGAGACAGATGTAGGATGCTGAACAATGGGCCATGGGACAGATGTAGGATGCTGAACAGTGGGCCATGGGACAGATATTGGATGCTGAACAGTGGGCCACAGGACAGATGTAGGATGCTGAACAGTGGGCCATGGGACAGATATAGGATGCTGAACAATAGGCCACAGGACAGACGCGGGCTCAATACACTGTCGGATAGTAGACAGCAGAGAAATTGAATATGTGAAAATGTAAATGTGTGACTTGTGTACTTTCCATTTTTCCGTACTGCATGTGATATACTGTGTTGTGTTTGTGTAGGGTTAGTATGTATGCTGATGTCACAAAATGAATTTCCATGTACATGGACAATAAAGTACATTGTATTGTTTCGTTAAAACTCACAGACCATGTTCCATTGCTCCACTGAACACTGTTATGCTAAAACAATGTTGTTACCAGGGTAGACTCCTTTTAACTACACACGTAGGCCTAAAAGATCATATTCCTGTAAGGTGTTATGCAAGTGCTTAAAATGTTCCTGGGATGTTTCTGGAAGACACTACAAAACCCTTCTGCGAACCCAAAAAAGCACTGTTGACATTATAATGGGACTGTCTTTATCACTATTTCTATGCAATGTTACTTGTGACTGGGTTTTTTTTTCTCTCCCCAAAATAAATATTAATGATGACAATCTCTTTTAGCGTGGAAAATGGCAGCAAAGCTGCAGTGTGAATTGGCTCCATTTCATGCTCGTTCCAACTGGGGATTTCCCCGTATTCTAGCGTTGCATGACTGGGTGATGATAGCACTTTCACAATTTCAAGTGTCTGAGCTTTTTTTTTTTTTTTGAAGCTCCAAAATGTATTCTCTCTTTTTAAAAAATAAATTAAAACTGGAGGGGATAAATTAACGCTTCGCTAATTAGGCTGGAAGCCAGCTTTAATGCCATACTTAACGAACGGCCCAGGATTAAACACACAGAGCCTTGGTCATAGAAGGAATAGCCATCCTCGGTAGAACCGTCCAGTTCCCTAGCGCTGATCACAGGGACCACATTTATATCACTTTATAAACCGTGTTTCCATTCACAGTCATATGGTATAAAATAATTATCACGACGGCTGTGATGGAAACAGGAGGTTTCGGGTTATAAATTGATAAATGCCTATAGATCATTTGTTTGTTCAACACTGTGGGATCTTTTTGTGTGGGTAAAATTAATTATACGAGAAATGGCGGTGGAAACACCTTTTATGTACAAATATTGATATAATAACCATCATACCGATGTAAACTTGGAGTCATTCGATGATACGGTGTGTAGTCCTCCCACAACAACTCGGGAAACCATGCAGTTTATTAGGCTACAAATGGAAAAAAATGATGATGAGCTTGATGTTCCTTTCCAATAAATATTGAGGGTATTATTATTCTGTTGACATGATGATGATGATCAATGCATGACTGCTGACAAATACAAATGTTGTCGCTCCTTTTCGTCACGTTGACTAGCCTACCCACACTTTATGGGTTGTTGACTAGCCTACCCACACTTTATGGGTTGTTGACTAGCCTACCCACACTTTATGGGTTGTTGACTAGCCTACCCACACTTTATGGGTTGTTGACTAGCCTACCCACACTTTATGGGTTGTTGACTAGCCTACCCACACTTTATGGGTTGTTGACTAGCCTACCCACACTTTATGGGTTGTTGACTAGCCTACCCACACTTTATGGGTTGTTGACTAGCCTACCCACACTTTATGGGTTGTTGACTAGCCTACCCACACTTTCTGGGTTGTTGACTAGCCTACCCACACTTTATGGGTTGTTGACTAGCCTACCCACACTTTATGGGTTGTTGACTAGCCTACCCACACTTTATGGGTTGTTGACTAGCCTACCCACACTTTATGGGTTGTTGACTAGCCTACCCACACTTTATGGGTTGTTGACTAGCCTACCCACACTTTATGGGTTGTTGACTAGCCTACCCACACTTTATGGGTTGTTGACTAGCCTACCCACACTTTATGGGTTGTTGACTAGCCTACCCACACTTTATGGGTTGTTGACTAGCCTACCCACACTTTATGGGTTGTTGACTAGCCTACCCACACTTTATGGGTTGTTGACTAGCCTACCCACACTTTATGGGTTGTTGACTAGCCTACCCACACTTTATGGGTTGTTGACTAGCCTACCCACACTTTATGGGTTGTTGACTAGCCTACCCACACTTTATGGGTTGTTGACTAGCCTACCCACACTTTATGGGTTGTTGACTAGCCTACCCACACTTTATGGGTTGTTGGCTAGCCTACCCACACTTTATGGGTTGTTGACTAGCCTACCCACACTTTATGGGTTGTTGGCTAGCGAGCACGTGCCAACACCAGAGTAGGCACATTGCAGGTTCACAGGAAGGTTGCAAGTTCAAACCCCCGATGTCATGCAGGTGAATGAGGACCCAAAAGCGACTTGGCGAAAACAGAGTTTTTAATCCAGTAAGATACTTAACAAAACAAAAGGCATAATACTACTCGTAAAGACGAGAACAGACTGGAGACATGATCAAGAACTGCAGGTTGCCTCGGGAAGGCACTTGAACCTAGCAGACTCAGACACCTGCTCACCACGCAGCATCTGAGGGAAACACGACACGACAGGGCAAAACATAGACACAGCACGGTGAATATAGACAAGGATCCGACAGGGCAGGTACGGAAAACAAGGAGAGAAATAGGGACTCTAATCAGGGAAAAGGATCGGGAACAGGTGTGGGAAGACTAAATGATTGATTAGGGGAATAGGAACAGCTGGGAGCAGGAACGGAACGATAGAGAGAAGAGAGAGCGAGAGAGTGAGAGAGGGAGGGGGAGAGAGAGGGATAGAAAGAGGGAAAGAACCTAATAAGACCAGCAGAGGGAAACGAATAGAAGGGGAAGCACAGGGACAAGACATGATAATTAATGACAAAACATGACAGTACCCCCCACTCACCGAGCGCCTCCTGGCGCACTCGAGGAGGAACCCTGGCGGCAACGGAGGAAATCATCAATAAGCGAACGGTCCAGCACGTCCCGAGACGGAACCCAACTCCTCTCCTCAGGACCGTAACCCTCCCAATCCACTAAGTATTGGTGACCCCGTCCCGAGAACGTATGTCCATGATCTTACGTACCTTGTAAATAGGTGCGCTCTCGACAAGGACGGGAGGGGGAGGGAAGACGAACGGGGTGCGAAGAAAGGGCTTGACACAGGAGACATGGAAGACAGGATGGACGCGACGAAGATGTCGCGGAAGAAGCAGTCGCACAGCGACAGGATTGACGACCTGGGAGACACGGAACGGACCAATGAACCGCGGAGTCAACTTACGAGAAGCTGTCGTAAGAGGAAGGTTGCGAGTGGAAAGCCACACTCTCTGGCCGCAACAATACCTTGGACTATTAATCCTGCGTTTATTGGCGGCTCTCACAGTCTGTGCCCTGTAACGGCAAAGTGCAGACCTCACCCTCCTCCAGGTGCGCTCACAACGTTGGACAAACGCTTGAGCGGAGGGAACGCTGGACTCGGCAAGCTGGGATGAGAACAGAGGAGGCTGGTAACCCAGACTACTCTGAAACGGAGATAACCCGGTAGCAGACGAAGGAAGCGAGTTGTGAGCGTATTCTGCCCAGGGAGCTGTTCTGCCCAAGACGCAGGGTTTCTGAAAGAAAGGCTGCGTAGTATGCGACCAATCGTCTGATTGGCCCTCTCTGCTTGACCGTTAGACTGGGGATGAAACCCGGAAGAGAGACTGACGGACGCACCAATCAAACGACAGAACTCCCTCCAAAACTGTGACGTGAATTGCGGACCTCTGTCTGAAACGGCGTCTAACGGGAGGCCATGAATTCTGAACACATTCTCGATAATGATTTGTGCCGTCTCCTTAGCGGAAGGAAGTTTAGCGAGGGGAATGAAATGTGCCGCCTTAGAGAACCTATCGACAACCGTAAGAATCACAGTCTTCCCTGCAGACAAAGGCAGACCGGTAATGAAGTCTAGGGCGATGTGAGACCATGGTCGAGAAGGAATGGGGAGCGGTCTGAGACGACCGGCAGGAGGAGAGTTACCCGACTTAGTCTGCGCGCAGTCCGAACAAGCAGCCACGAAACGGCGCGTGTCACGCTCCTGAGTCGGCCACCAAAAGCGCTGGCGAATAGACGCAAGAGTGCCTCGAACACCGGGATGACCAGCTAACTTGGCAGAGTGAGCCCACTGAAGAACAGCCAGACGAGTGGAAACAGGAACGAAAAGGAGGTTACTAGGACAGCGCGGCGACGCAGTGTGCGTGAGTGCTTGCTTAACCTGTCTTTCAATTCCCCAGACTGTCAACCCGACAACACGCCCATAAGGAAGAATCCCCTCGGGATCAGTAGAAGCCACAGAAGAACTAAACAGACGGGATAAGGCATCAGGCTTGGTGTTTTTGCTACCCGGACGGTAAGAAATCACAAACTCGAAACGAGCGAAAAACAACGCCCAACGAGCTTGACGGGCATTAAGTCGTTTGGCAGAACGGATGTACTCAAGGTTCTTATGGTCTGTCCAAACGACAAAAGGAACGGTCGCCCCCTCCAACCACTGTCGCCATTCGCCTAGGGCTAAGCGGATGGCGAGCAGTTCACGGTTACCCACATCATAGTTGCGCTCAGATGGCGACAGGCGATGAGAAAAATAAGCGCAAGGATGAACCTTATCGTCAGACTGGAAGCGCTGGGATAGAATGGCTCCCACGCCTACCTCTGAAGCGTCAACCTCGACAATGAATTGTCTAGTGACGTCAGGAGTAACGAGGATAGGAGTGGACGTAAAACGTTCTTTTAGAAGATCAAAAGCTCCCTGGGCGGAACCGGACCACTTAAAACACGTCTTGACAGAAGTAAGAGCTGTGAGAGGGGCAGCAACTTGACCGAAATTACGAATGAAACGCCGATAGAAATTAGCGAAACCTAAAAAGCGCTGCAACTCGACACGTGACCTTGGAACGGGCCAATCACTGACAGCTTGGACCTTAGCGGAATCCATCTGAATGCCTTCAGCGGAAATAACGGAACCGAGAAAAGTAACGGAGGAGACATGAAAAGAGCACTTCTCAGCCTTTACGTAGAGACAATTCTCTAAAAGGCGCTGTAGAACACGTCGAACGTGCTGAACATGAATCTCGAGTGACGGTGAAAAAATCAGGATATCGTCAAGATAGACAAAAACAAAGATGTTCAGCATGTCTCTCAGAACATCATTAACTAATGCCTGAAAAACAGCTGGCGCATTGGCGAGACCAAACGGCAGAACCCGGTACTCAAAATGCCCTAACGGAGTGTTAAACGCCGTTTTCCACTCGTCCCCCTCTCTGATGCGCACGAGATGGTAAGCGTTACGAAGGTCCAACTTAGTAAAGCACCTGGCTCCCTGCAGAATCTCGAAGGCTGATGACATAAGGGGAAGCGGATAACGATTCTTAACCGTTATGTCATTCAGCCTCGATAATCCACGCAGGGGCGCAGAGTACCGTCCTTCTTCTTAACAAAAAGAACCCCGCCCCGGCCGGAGAGGAAGAAGGCACTATGGTACCGGCGTCAAGAGACACAGATAAATAATCCTCGAGAGCCTTACGTTCGGGAGCCGACAGAGAGTATAGTCTACCCCGAGGAGGAGTGGTCCCCGGAAGGAGATCAATACTACAATCATACGACCGGTGAGGAGGAAGGGAGTTGGCTCGGGACCGACTGAAGACCGTGCGCAGATCATGATATTCCTCCGGCACTCCTGTCAAATCGCCAGGTTCCTCCTGAGAAGTGGGGACAGAAGAAATGGGAGGGATGGCAGACATTAAACACTTCACATGACAAGAAACGTTCCAGGATAGGATAGAATTACTAGACCAATTAATAGAAGGATTATGACATACTAGCCAGGGATGACCCAAAACAACAGGTGTAAAAGGTGAACGAAAAATCAAAAAAGAAATAGTCTCACTGTGGTTACCAGATACTGTGAGAGTTAAAGGTAGTGTCTCAAATCTGATACTGGGAAGATGACTACCATCTAAGGCAAACATGGGCGTAGGCTTGTCTAACTGTCTGAAAGGAATGTCATGTTTCCGAGCCCATGCTTCGTCCATGAAACAACCCTCAGCCCCAGAGTCAATCAAGGCACTGCATGTAGCACCCGAACCGGTCCAGCGTAGATGGACCGACATAGTAGTACATGATCTAGATGAAGAGACCTGAGTAGTAGCGCTCACCAGTAGCCCTCCGCTTACTGATGAGCTCTGGCCTTTACTGGACATGAATTGACAAAATGTCCATCAAATCCGCAATAGAGGCACAGGCGGTTGGTGATCCTCCGTTCCCTCTCCTTAGTCGAGATGCGAATCCCTCCCAGCTGCATGGGCTCAGTCTCTGAGCCAGAGGAGGGAGATGGTTGCGATGCGGAGCAGGGAAACACCGTTGATGCGAGCTCTCTTCCACGAGCCTGGTGACGAAGATCTACCCGTCGTTCTATGCGGATGGCGAGAGCAATCAAAGAGTCCACATCTGAAGGAACCTCCCGGGAGAGAATCTCATCCTTAACCACTGCGTGGAGTCCCTCCAGAAAACGAGCGAGCAGCGCCGGCTCGTTCCACTCACTAGAGGCAGCAAGAGTGCGAAACTCAATAGAGTAATCCGTTATGGATCGATCACCTTGGCATAGGGAAGCCAGGGCCCTAGAAGCCTCCCTACCAAAAACTGAACGGTCAAAAACCCGAATCATCTCCTCTTTAAAGTTCTGGTATTTGTTAGAGCAATCAGCCCTTGCCTCCCAGATAGCTGTGCCCCACTCTCGAGCCCGGCCAGTAAGGAGTGAAATGACGTAAGCAACCCGAGCTCTCTCTCTAGAGTATGTGTTGGGTTGGAGAGAGAACACAATCTCACACTGGGTGAGAAAGGAGCGGCACTCAGTGGGCTGCCCGGAGTAGCAAGGTGGGTTATTAACCCTAGGTTCTGGAGGCTCGGCAGGCCAGGAAGTAACAGGTGGCACGAGACGAAGACTCTGGAACTGTCCAGAGAGGTCGGAAACCTGAGCGGCCAGGTTCTCCACGGCATGGCGAGCAGCAGACAATTCCTGCTCGTGTCTGCCGAGCATGGCTCCTTGGATCTCGACGGCAGTGTTACGAGCGTCTGTAGTCGCTGGGTCCATTCCTTGGTCGGATCCTTCTGTCATGCAGGTGAATGAGGACCCAAAAGCGACTTGGCGAAAACAGAGTTTTTAATCCAGTAAGATACTTAACAAAACAAAAGGCATAATACTACTCGTAAAGACGAGAACAGACTGGAGACATGATCAAGAACTGCAGGTTGCCTCGGGAAGGCACTTGAACCTAGCAGACTCAGACACCTGCTCACCACGCAGCATCTGAGGGAAACACGACACGACAGGGCAAAACATAGACACAGCACGGTGAATATAGACAAGGATCCGAAAGGGCAGGTACGGAAAACAAGGAGAGAAATAGGGACTCTAATCAGGGAAAAGGATCGGGAACAGGTGTGGGAAGACTAAATGATTGATTAGGGGAATAGGAACAGCTGGGAGCAGGAACGGAACGATAGAGAGAAGAGAGAGCGAGAGAGTGAGAGAGGGAGGGGGAGAGAGAGGGATAGAAAGAGGGAAAGAACCTAATAAGACCAGCAGAGGGAAACGAATAGAAGGGGAAGCACAGGGACAAGACATGATAATTAATGACAAAACATGACACCCGAGCTGACAAGGTACAAAATCTGTCGTTCTGCCCCTGAACAGGCAGTTAACCCACTGTTCCTAGGCCGTCATTGAAAATAAGAATTTGTTCTTAACTGACTTGCCTGGTTAAATAAAGGTAAAATAAAATAAAAACATTCTGTTTGCTATTCTGTGACAAAACTATCCGTAGCGCAGTAGCTGTGCGTGGGTCAAATCAAAGAGGAAGCCAGGAAAAATAAGCCATATTACAACCTATGTGTTGTGATAATTGCGTTGTTTTGCTCTATAAACTGTTAGTTCATATGCCTTGCCACCGTGATATATAGGCCTAAAGGCCGAGACAATAAGAAGACACTGTGGCAGAATAAATTCAACCACACCGTTGTTTCATCCCAAAGCATATTGCATGTAACAAACAGTTACATGACCTACAGCACAGTCAAGCAAGTTAATGTTTCCAACATTTTCAGACCACATCAAATCACCTATGCTTAGTCTAATACAGTGACAACTAAAAGATACCAAAAATGATTTAGTCCACTCAATGTAAGCTAAATACGATGTGGCTGTCCATGGTTCTTATTTATGTGTGGGTGTGCGCGCCCGCGCATTCGTGCAAGTAGAAAATTAAAATGTTGACTCGCCCTACTTGTAGAGAAACGCCAATGTCATCCTCCTCTTTCATATTGATGAAACGATCTATAACTCTGTCATACAGTACGTACACGCTTTTATGCTTGCTCCTAGCCTTCAATTGTCAACAATGAGCCAGCTGGTTAACATTAGCCTACTACATCTAGCTACATGTTGAACTTCCATCCTCTCAGGCCAGGGGCACAATGTATGCATTAATGAGTGGATCAGAATCGGCATTATAATCATTGGCTAATACGGACAATTAAGTAAAATCACAAGTCCAAATCCCTATCTCCATCTGTGGCTCTTTTATGAAAGGGCCCATTTTAACTAGCTAGCCAGCCACTGGATGACAACAACACAATGAGATGCAACAATTGAAGTTGTTTCTGTCAATTTATTTTATTATTATTTTTTTTAACCTTTATTTAACCAGGCAAGTCAGTTAAGAACACATTCTTATTTTCAATGACGGCCTGGGAACAGTGGGTTAACTGCCTGTTCAGGGGCAGAACGACAGATTTGTACCTTGTCAGCTCGGGGGTTTGAACTCTCAACCTTCCGGTTACTAGTCCAACGCTCTAACCACTAGGCTACGCTGCCGCCCGATGACGTATGCTCTGATGCGATTTGATAGGAGTGATGCCAAATCCAAACACAGCTTCCCTTGACACTTTTCTTTGGTGCGCCAGGACCATTCACAGTTGAGCTCACTCAGTTTAGCTCAACGCTGATTGGCTATTATTTTCTACTTTTTTTTTCATCAAGGGAAGACAAATGCTAACTAACATTCAATGATACAGGCGGCAATAATGTCATACGATTTTTGACCAGACAGCATTAAAAATGACCTACACATACAGAGACAGAGGGGCACTGTTTCGTTCACCCGGATGCTTTCTCCGGTGAGATACATTCAGCCTCTTGTGAACTGAAGGAACATTTTGACACACAGAGAGACGAAATATACATAATTTAATGTTTTTTTTCTTGGAAACCTAGCTACAGACAGGGGGCTTGACTGGGATTTATAGGCCCATAGTCAGGGGGCTTGACTAGGATTTATAGCCTCATAGTCAGGGGGATTGACTAGGATTCATCCCTTCATAATCAGGGGGCTTGACTAGGATTCATAACCTCATAGTCAGGGGGCTTGACTAGGATTCATAACCTCATAGTCAGGGGGCTTGACTAGGATTCATCCCCTCATAGTCAGGGGGCTTGACTAGGAATTATCCCTTCATAATCAGGGGGCTTGACTAGGATTCATAACCTCATAGTCAGGGGGCTTGACTAGGATTCATCCCCTCATAGTCAGGGGGCTTGACTAGGAATTATCCCTTCATAATCAGGGGCTTGACTAGGATTCATAACCTCATAGTCAGGGGCTTGACTAGGAATTATCCCTTCATAATCAGGGGGCTTGACTAGGATTCATAACCTCATAGTCAGGGGGCTTGACTAGGATTCATAACCTCATAGTCAGGGGGCTTGACTAGGATTCATCACCTCATAGTCAGGCGGCTTGACTAGGATTTATAGCCTCATAGTCAGGGGGCTTGACTAGGATTCATCCCCTCAGTCAGGGGGCTTGACTAGGATTCATCCCCTCAGTTAGGGGGCTTGACTAGGATTTATAGCCTCATAGTCAGGGGGCTTGACTAGGATTCATCACCTCAGTTAGGGGGCTTGACTAGGATTCATAACCTCATAGTCAGGGGGCTTGACTAGGATTCATAACCTCATAGTCAGGGGGCTTGACTAGGATTCATCCCCTCAGTTAGAGGGCTTGACTAGGATTCATCAACTCATAGTCAGGGGGCTTGACTAGGATTCATCACCTCATAGTCAGGGGGCTTGACTAGGATTCATCCCCTCATAGTCAGGGGGCTTGACTAGGATTTATCCCCTCATAGTCAGGGGGCTTGACTAGGATTCATCACCTCATAGTCAGGGGGCTTGACTAGGATTTATAGCCTCATAGTCAGGGGGCTTGACTAGGATTCATCCCCTCAGTTAGGGGGCTTGACTAGGATTCATAACCTCATAGTCAGGGGGCTTGACTAGGATTCATCCCCTCAGTTAGAGGGCTTGACTAGGATTTATCCCCTCAGTTAGGGGGCTTGACTAGGATTTATCCCCTCAGTTAGGGGGCTTGACTAGGATTTATCCTCTCATAGTCAGGGGGCTTGACTAGGATTTATCCCCTCAGTTAGGGGGCTTGACTAGGATTTATCCCCTCAGTTAGGGGGCTTGACTAGGATTTATCCCCTCAGTTAGGGGGCTTGACTAGGATTTATCCCCTCATAGTCAGGGGGCCATTTCAAGCCCTCGTTTTTAAGAGACTATGATGAAATGGCAGAGCAGCTTACATCAATATGCTTCCATTAAATATATTATAACCAGGGGAAATAAATACATAGCGGGCTGTAGATGAAATGCCTAAACTAACAATAATTGGGGCTTTTCAGAGGCAGATGGATCTTCACTGTTTGAGGGTTTTTCTTTTTTGTACATTTAATCGTGTGAAGGGGAGGAATATGCAGAGAGGGTTGTGAAATGTCAGAGTACCACTGCAATTATCTCTTTATTACGTTTTAAATAGCGCCATTAATAATCATCAGGGGCATCAGATTTGAGACACTTCATTATGAATTTTGGGGGAAAATTACTGTAGAACTCTGTGCCTCTATACAGCCTGTGCTTTTATTAAGGATAGGCCCATCATTATATAATTCTCACAATATGGCTGACAACTTTATCTTAACATACACTCCAAACCAACTTTTTAACCTGAATTTGAGAACCTCACCCCCATACCTCCCGCTAATTGGGTAACTTTTTTGTTTTCCGAGTGAGGAAAATGTTGTACATTAAGAGGACTATGTATTTTGAAAGATGAGACATTGAGGATTATAATAAATGCCACTTTGATGTCATACAAGCAAGCCAAACACCCGTCCAAATTTGCACTTCACATTTCCATATCATAAAACTCATATTTATGTGTCAGCTTTTACAATCACTATGTTTGATATACAGTTACAAGATGACAGTGTCCTACTGTCACAGATCCTTCCGGGAGTTATGTCATTACGCACACCTGGTCCCCATTCCCACTGATTGTGTATCGTATAAATGTGCCCTCTGTTGTCCATTTCGTCGGTCGATTACTGTTCCAATGTCCGTTAGTCGTGTGAGTACCTATGCTTTGTTGCTTTGGCTTTCGTACTGCTTGTATCGCGCACAGATGATTACGGGTCTCATCCGGTGTGGTATCATTGTGTGCGTGCCTGTTACGGGTCTCATCCGGTGTGGTATCATTGTGTGCGTGCCTGTTACGGGTCTCATTAGGTGTGGTATCATTGTGTGCGTGTCTGTTACGGGTCTCATCCAGTGTGGTATCATTGTGTGCGTGTCTGTTATGGGTCTCATTAGGTGTGGTATCATTGTGTGCGTGTCTGTTACGGGTCTCATCCAGTGTGGTATCATTGTGTACGTGTCCGTTATGGGTCTCATTAGGTGTGGTATCATTGTGTGCGTGCCTGTTACGGGTCTCATTAGGTGTGGTATCATTGTGTGCGTGTCTGTTACGGGTCTCATCCAGTGTGGTATCATTGTGTGCGTGTCTGTTATGGGTCTCATCCAGTGTGCTATCATTGTGTGCGTGTCTGTTACGGGTCTCATTAGGTGTGGTATCATTGTGTGCGTGTCTGTTATAGGTCTCATTAGGTGTGGTATCATTGTGTACGTGTCTGATACGGGTCTCATTAGGTGTGGTATCATTGTGTGCGTGTCTGTTACTGGTCTCATTAGGTGTGGTATCATTGTGTGCGTGTCTGTTATGGGTCTCGCTCTTGTTAGAATCACCTGTTAGATTCACCTTTGGTCTTTCTCGCCCCGGTGTGTTTATTCGAGGTACTCCTCGCACTTTTGTTTGGGTTTCAACCCTGTGTTTTTTTATACTTGTTTGGTCTTCGTCCCCGTGCCTTTACAAGGCACGCTGTAATTTGAGAAAATAACAAACCCTATTACGCATCCCTGCGCCCGTCTCCTGATCCCTTTATACCAACGTGACAGAATAATCAACCATTAAGGGAGACAGCGGGAATGGCCGTCTAACGACTCTGTGACTGTTCCGTCCGGCACTGCCGCAAATTCAGCAACTGACCCGTCCGATGCCGCCACAACAGGTCCGTCCCACGACACAACTTCAGCAGCTGCAACTGGCCCGTCCGATGCCGCCGCAACTGGCCCGGCCGATGCCGCCGCAACTGGCCCGTCCGACGCCGCCACAACTGGCCCGTCCGACGCCGCCACAACTGGCCCGTCCGATGCCGCCACAACTGGCCCGTTCGATACCGACGATGATGCAACTTCGGCAGCTGCATCAGGTCCTGATCGACCCGCACTGTGTTCTTGTGATCGTCCTCAGGTCTGGTGTCATCCCGCGGGGGGGGGGGTGCAGTGTCACGGATCCCTCCGGAACTGTGTCATTACGCACACCTGGTCCCCATTCCGGCTAATTGTAATTGTATAAATGTGCCCTTTGGTTTCCATTGCTCCGTCGATTATTGTTCCAATGTCTGTTGGTCGTGTGAGTACCTGTGCTGTGTTTTGGCTTTCGTGCCGCCTGTAGGGTGCAGATGATTACGGGTTTTGTCCCGGTGTGTTTATTCGAGGTACTCCTCGGTCTTTTGTTTGAATTTCAACCCTGTGTTTTGTATACGTGTTTGTTTGGTCTGTAATTTGGGTCAATAAAAAAATAACTATTACGCATTCCTGCACCTGTCTCCTGATCCCTTTATACCAACGTGACAGATACCCTGGGTTGTTCTGAACAGATTGAGCCTGTTTGACTATTGTAAAGAAACACACCTTAATGCACTCATGACTCATTTCTATGTGCAACAAAATGATCTGTTTCCATGAATTGCATTGTAAAAGCCTAACCCTGTAATATCGTATTTTATAACTTAGCTAGTCATGTTGACAATAGACAGGGTAAGTCTTGTGTCAGATGAATTGTTGTTAATAATTTCCCCATAATCTCAACTGTTCCCTAAATCCGGCTCCAATGGATAACAACTTTCGTTGAGCAACCCCTTGGACAAGCTCACGTTTAAATCGCATGAAAGCCAGTGAGGGCTATGGCAAAAACAGCATTTTCTTAAAAATATATATGGTTAAATAGCTCAATTTAACAGTGCACCAGGAGTACTAGCTACTATGATTTCAGAAATATGTTGATTAAGCATTTTTCGAATCTGAAATTATACCTTTCTTACATTGTTTTCTAGCTCAGATGGTTAGATAGCTTTCGGTCTCATTGACCACCAAACGTTGCTAACGCGAGCTAGCCACTTAATATAACTTGTTTTCTCAAAATGTATGTTAGCTAGCTAACTTAGCAATGTTATGAATACAACCCCCCATCTACTGTCAACATCTGGATTTGATTTGAGAGCACTTGACTGCATGCTGACAGTGAATTCAGAGCCATTCAAGGACTAGCTACACTACAAACATCATTTTACCAGGTTCCAGTGACGAAATTGTAATGACAGTCCACCACAACATACCGAAATGTTTCCTGATTAGCAAGGGTTAGTCTGTGTTCAATTTCATTGTGTATTAGGAACACAGTTTGAGATCATTGTGAGGGGATTTCGCCAGTGGTTGAATGGGGGAATTGGGCTCCCCGAGCAAATGTTGTCCGAGGTTGCAACATAAATGTCTTACAACTGTACAATTGCAAGACATTTCTTTGCAATGACGGGTGTTTGGCTCGCAGGCTAACACAGTCATTGTGCGCTGGAAACCCGGGTCTGCAAAGCACAATCACAGTGCTAACAGCCTGTTTCTCTCCAGTTTGTGGCACGTCTGTGATTTAAGAACCAGACACTGAATGACTGTGCTGTTCCTAAGAACAGTGCTCCAGAGCAAATGATGTCATCTCCCTTTCCCTGTTACTGTTCCTGCCCGCGAAAAACTCAAAGTGGATTGAAAAGGTGACAAGTATGGGCATTGATCTTTCCAGTCAGCGGAGTGTAACCAGTGTGGCCAGCGCACCGTCTGATTTAAGTTGAGATCCTCCGACAAAAGCCAACCAGGCCCTCTGTGATCCGACTCAACGGCTCGGGAGACCGGCTGTTGATCCAGCACTTTGCTGAAACATGCCTGGCCAATGAAGTAGATTAACCCTTGGAGGGAAAAGGTCTGGAGACAGACTGGCTGCTGTTGCAGCACCCATACTGTTATGGTGAGACGGGAGTTAACCGGGTTCAAGTACATTACCTGAGAACTTTCAATTACCTGGGTGACGGGGCTATGGTCTCTACATTGTTTGCCGGTCCCTGTTTTCATCAGGTACATATCAGTGAATGATTCCTAATACACCTGGTCTTCCATAGAAACTGACCAATGGTTATCTTTATGGTGGCACAGATGCAGTGTGACGTCATAGAAATCAGTCTTGCGGCGATTGTGATTAGATACCGTTCTGACGTTTCTGGTGAACCAAAGCCTGAAATATTTCAGATGGACATTGTACAGTGCCATTGAACTAAATTGAAGTCTCCAAATCAGAGCTGCACAGTATTGCACATCAATAGTTTCACTGGGGTAGGCTTTTAAAGTGAGATGTAAATCCTTCTGGGGCTTTCTGAGAAGTTGCAGTGGAGTCAACCAGAGATCCTCTTCCAAGTATCCAAAGTTAGCCCAGGTCTTTTGTCTTATTATGTCTTTAAGAACAGCCATCACAATGGCTTCTATGCATATTAAAACACAATTAAAACAGTGCCATTGTTGCAGCCGTTCATCGCTAGCCTAAGCATACAAGCAAGGCAAAGCACTTTGCTGAAATACATGTACTAGCTGGTCTCCGGTGGCCCTGACATGAAGAACAGAGTGGTAATAAAGATTACACAGTTACGACAGAGGAATTTATTAAAAACATGCATGCACTTACGCTAGGGCTAAATACAAGGCAGCCCCCTTAACAGATGGCCCACAGGTCTTAATGGCTTCACTTTGGGTAGAGTGTGACGTGGGGCGGAAGTGGGAGAGAGAGAGAGATGGAAAGAGAGATAGAAAAGAGGGAGAGAGAGAGCTATTTTCATTACCAATATAACAGAGTAATGCTGATCTGGAGGCTTAAAGCCTAGGGAAATCTCTCTCTCTCTCATATCTCTCTCGTATCTCTCTCTCTTTCACTCTGCTCTGTTTCTTTCTCTCTCTCTCGTATCTCTCCCTCGTATCTCCCTCTCTCATGTGTATCTCTCTCTCTCCTCTGTCATCTCTCCTCTCAATCCCCCACAAACTCTGCTACCTCTGCTGCAAGAGACTGCTCAGCTGTCACAGATATAAGTCCACATTATCCAGTAGCATACACGGGTGCCCAGACCTACAGCCAGTAATGAGTCCTGTGCCAGGGATTATCTTCCTAGCTACCCTTCTCTCTTCCCTGCCCTAGTTCCCTTCCCTGTAATCACAATCTCTGCAGGAAGAGGAGGAAGAGGAGGACGGATTTGTGAAATGGAGGATACATGACATGCACATATAGAGAGATGTTGTATGAGTCATCACTAACAGGCATCTCCTAAACACAGGCACGCACACCCGCAGGCAGGCAAGCAGACACACAGGCACGCATGTAACACACACAGCCCCGGTGCCTCTTCTAGGGAAGAGGGAACAACACACAGCCTAGAGCTGGCTGCTGAAGATGTAACCCTACGGGACAGGCCGAAGACGGTACCCCACGGGACACGCCGAAGACGTTACCCCACGGGACACGCCGAAGACGTTACCCCACGGGACTCGAAGACATTACCCCACGGGACATGCCGAAGACGATACCCCACGGGACACGCCGGAGACGATACCCCACGGGACATGCCGAAGACGTTACCCTACGGGACACGCCGAAGACGTTACCCCACGGGACACGCCGAAGACGTTACCCCACGGGACACGCCGAAGACGTTACCCCACGGGACTCGAAGACATTACCCCACGGGACACGCCGAAGACGTTACCCCACGGGACACGCCGGAGACGATACCCCATGGGACACGCCGAAGACGTTACCCTACGGGACACGCCGAAGACGTTACCCTACGAGACTGGCTGAAGACATTACCCTACAGGCCAGACTGAAGATGTTACCCTACAGGCCAGGCTGAAGAAATTACCCTACAGGACAGACTGAAGACGTTACCCTACAGGACAGACTGAAGACATTACCCTACGAGACAGGCTGGAGACATTACCTTACAGGACAGACTGAAGACATTACCCTACAGGACAGGCTGGAGACATTACCCTACAGGACAGGCTGAAGACGTTACCCTACGAGACAGGCTGGAGACATTACCCTACAGGACAGACTGAAGACATTACCCTACAGGACAGACTGAAAAAAAAGTACGTGATCATTGCCTCCAGACCAGAGGCTGAGGGGGCCACAAACATTTGTGACGCACAGTTTCTCACTACAGTAACACCAGTAACATTATGTTTTACAATTGAATCCTTCATAACTTCAGCTACATTTAATTGTTGTTCTGAACAGCTGTACAGGTATGAAATAATTAATAATAGTAATTCATTTAATAATTTAGACTTTCTTTGCCGCCAAGTAAAGAAATGATTGGCTGTGGATTTTGGCACTCAGTCAATTTTAATGTCCCATTTTTGATGACTGTCACGACTTCTGCCAAAGCCGATGCCTCTCCTTGTTCGGGCGGTGCTCGGCGGTCGACGTCGCCGGTCTTCGAGCCATCGCCGTTCCATTTTTCATTTTCCATTTGTTTTGTCTTGTTTTTCCACACACACCTGGTTCTCATTTCCCTCATTATGTGTTGTGTATTTAAGCCTCTGTTTCCCCCATGTCTTTGTGTGGTATTGTTTATTCTGTTTCATGTATTGCGCACGTTAGTCTGTTGCGCTGGGTTATTTTAATGCGTATTGTTATTTCGTGTTCACTTTGCCGTGTGTTTTTGGTTCGCCAAAATAAAAGGCTCCGTTGGCTACACCATATCTGCTCTCCTGCACCTGACTCCTTTACAATAATTTACGCATACCTGACAATGACATGTTTTCTGAGAGTTTATATTTTTTGAGAGCTGGGACTCATTTGAACACATCATTGAAAATATTAAAAATAAATAAAAAGGCAACAAACCCAGACTAGCAAACCATGAAAGAAATATTTATATATTTTTAATTCCATTCCTTTACTTTAGATTTGTGTGTATTGTTGTGAAATTGTTAGATATTACTTGTTATATATTACTGCACTGTTGGAGTTAGAAACACAAGCATTTCACTACACCCGCAATAACAGCTGCTAAACATGTGACAAATAAAATGTGATTTGAATTCGTCACCAATGGCACCCTATTCCCTATATAGTGCACTACTTCTACCAGAGCCACACACAGCCCCGGTGCTATTGGTGCTATTTAGCAAAAAAACTAAACAGGTTAAAAAGACTATATCGATTGATAAAGAAAATTCAGTTTCCACATAGGACTGTCGGTCATGACCAAGCCCTCAATCATCGAATATGAATGTCCTCATTTATCATGTCCATGACATGGCAAGAACAGGATTCTCTCTGACAATGTTTATTAGAGAGCAGAAAGAGGTTTTATTAGAGCGCAGAAAGAGGTTTAATTAGAGAGCAGAAAGAGGGTTTATTAGAGAACAGAAAGAGGTTTAATTGGAGCGCAGAAAGAGGTTTCATTAGAGCGAAGAGAGGTTTTAATAGAGAGCAGAAAGAGGTTCGATTAGAGAGCAGAAAGAGATTTCATTAATGCAGAAAGAGGTTTCATTAGAGAGCAGAAAGAAGTTTTATTAGAGAGCAGAAAGAGTTTTTATTAGAGAGCAGAAAGAGGTTTCATTAGAGAGCAGAAAGAGATTTCATTAATGCAGAAAGAGGTTTCATTAATGCAGAAAGAGGTTTTATTAGAGAGCAGAAAGAAGTTTCATTAATGCAGAAAGAGGTTTTATTAGAGAGCAGAAAGAGGTTTCATTAATGCAGAAAGAGGTTTCATTAGAGAGCAGAAAGAGGTTTCATTAGAGCGCAGAAAGAGATTTTATTAGAGAGCAGAAAGAGATTTTATTAGAGAGCAGAAAGAGATTTTATTAGAGAGCAGAAAGAGATTTTATTAGAGAGCAGAAAGAGGTTTCATTAATGCAGAAAGAGGTTTCATTAGAGAGCAGAAAGAGGTTTCATTAATGCAGAAAGAGGTTTTATTAGAGAGCAGAAAGAGGTTTCATTAATGCAGAAAGATGTTTTATTAGAGAGCAGAAAGAGGGCTTATTAGAGAGCAGAAAGAGGTTTCATTAATGCAGAAAGAGGTTTCTTTAGAGAGCAGAAAGAGGTTTCATTAGAGCGCAGAAAGAGATTTTATTAGAGAGCAGAAAGAGATTTTATTAGAGCAGACAGAGATTTTATTAGAGAGCAGCAAGAGATTTTATTAGAGAGCAGAAAGAGGTTTCATTAATGCAGAAAGAGGTTTCATTAGAGAGCAGAAAGAGGTTTCATTAATGCAGAAAGAGGTTTTATTAGAGAGCAGAAAGAGGTTTCATTAATGCAGAAAGAGGTTTTATTAGAGAGCAGAAAGAGGGCTTATTAGAGAGCAGAAAGAGGTTTCATTAATGCAGAAAGAGGTTTCTTTAGAGAGCAGAAAGAGGTTTCATTAATGCAGAAATAGGGTTTATTAGAGAGCAGAAAGAGGGCTTATTAGAGAGCAGAAAGAGGGTTTATTAGAGAGCAGAAAGAGGGTTTCAGCACAGTGCAGATATAGGTTTAATTAGAGAGCAGTAAGAGGGTTTCATTAGAGAGCAGAAAGAGGCTTTTATTAAAGAGCAGAAAGAGGCTTTTATTAAAGAGCAGAAAGAGGTTCAATTAGAGCAGAAAGAGGGTTCTATTAGAGAGCAGAAAGAGGGATTATGAGAGAGCAGAAAGAGAGTTTATTAGAGAGCAGAAAGAGGGTTTTATTTGAGAGCAGAAAGAGGGTTTTATTAGAGAGTGGAAAGAGGTTTCAATAGAGAGCAGAAAAATAGGTCTCCAAATGCAAGAAAAGGTTTGGTGCTTGCTAAAGAACATGGTACATCCTCGTGCTGTACGCACAACCCTACAGAATGTACAGACCCCTCGGCTAGCAGGCACACTTCTGTGCAACATCACATTCAGTGGCGTGCTGTATTTATAGTGAATTAACCTTAGCCCTCGTGCTCAAGGACATGGCTGCATGGGAGTTACATAATGAGTGGAGAGCTGTTAAACTGGCTAGCAACAACAAACAACATCTGTGAGTCACACACACATCATGATGTTCACAATCACCCTTGAGTGTGAAACTCAAACTATGAGT
The DNA here is from genome assembly GCF_021184085.1 of Oncorhynchus gorbuscha. Classification (NCBI taxonomy): domain Eukaryota; kingdom Metazoa; phylum Chordata; class Actinopteri; order Salmoniformes; family Salmonidae; genus Oncorhynchus; species Oncorhynchus gorbuscha. The sequence goes on from NC_060189.1 coordinate 8,176,125, forward strand.
GGAGCCATTGTGGATCTGGTAGACTAGAGTATCACCCATAGAGATGTAACATACAGTGGGGAGAACAAGTATTTGATACACTGCCGATTTTGCAGGTTTTCCTACTTATAAAGCATGTAGAGGTCTGTCATTTTTATCATAGGTACACTTCAACTGTGAGAGACGGAATCTAAAACAAAAATCCAGAAAATTACATTGTAGGATTTTTAAGTAATTAATTTGCATTTTATTGCATGACATTAGTATTTGATACATCAGAAAAGCAGAACTATTTGGTACAGAAACCTTTGTTTGCAATTACAGAGATGATACGTTTCCTGTAGTTCTTGACCAGGTTTGCACACACTGCAGCAGGGATTTTGGCCCACTCCTCCATACAGACCTTCTCCAGATCCTTCAGGTTTCGGGGATGTCGCTGGGCAATACAGACTTTCAGCTCCCTCCAAAGATGTTCTATTGGGTTCAGGTCTGGAATCTAGCTAGGCAACTCCAGGACCTTGAGATGCTTCTTACGGAGCCACTCTTTAGTTGCCCTGGCTGTGTGTTTCGGATCGTTGTCATGCTGGAAGACCCAGCCACGACCCATCATCAATGCTCTTACTAAGGGAAGGAGGTTGTTGGCCAAGATCTCGCGATACATGGCCCCATCCATCCTCCCCTCAATACGGTGCAGTCGTCCTGGGCTCATGAAGGTATTGTGTTTGGGAGAAAAAACGTGGAGTTTGTTTGAGAACTCTGTACTGTTTGTATCTTTTGTTACAGTTTGTTTGAGTTGTAATAGTGGATAGTTGGTGTGCTGCGTTGGAGAGTACATAGGTTAGTTTCCAAGCCTTTGCCCAGGCTGGAGACTCTTGTTCTACTCGCTGTTGGGACATCAGTCCGAGGAGGTGAGTACAGTCGGCTGTGTACCTCAGTAGGAGAATTGGGTAGGGTAGTGACATTAGCTACCCGTAGCTATAGCCTTTATTTTCCCCCTGTTAGGCTTAGCGATGTGTTTCACTTTGGAATACGTTGGGCATGGTTATTTTGTTTGTTATTTTTGTGTGGTGTCTGTGGGCTGAGCAATTGTCCTGGGGGGCACATCCATGGCTTGATGGAACCTACCAGCATGCTGGGTGTTTTTCTGTTGTTGTTCCCCCTTGCCAGAGGCCTACAGTGCGTAATTACCCACTGCAAAACCACATGAAGACTAGGATGAGTTATTGTAGGTTTTGCTCCATATACATCTCATCTCTCTTCTGTGGTGCCCAGTGTGATTGTCATTTCTCTTGTTGTGGTCCGGTCTGGTGTGCTCAGCAGATTGTTATTTCACTTGTTGTATTTTCTTGTGACTATGGTGTCTAATGTAGATGAGTTCATTCGCTTTCCATCAGAGAAACTGTTTGAATTATGTACTAAAGAACAGCTGTTGAAGGTTGCTGAACACTACAAGGTTTAAAGTAGTGATAAATGTCTAAAATTATATTAGGTTGATATTGAAGGCCAATCTGATGGAGTGTTATTCTTGAAGTTACCACTGGGGCAGCCTCTTCTGAGGGCTCGCTGTCTCCCTGTAACGTTACAATGGCCACTCCATCGGTTAGTCCTAGTAGTCTTTGAACACCAGAAAGTACTGCTTCTGTTACAGCTGGAGCATGTTGGCACCCGGCGCCGACAGAGATGGCCGCCTCGCTTCGCGTTCCTAGGATACTATACTGTATTTTGTTTTTTTATGTATTATTTCTTACATTGGTACCCCAGGAAATCTTAAGTTTTATGACATACAGCCGGGAGGAACTATTGGACATAAGAGCAACGGATCCTCTGTTTGGTCCAACACCCAGGACATTGGATCGGATCCCAGCCGGCAACCCAAAACAATGGCGCCGCAGAAGGGTCAGACGGAGCGGTCTTCTGGTCAGGCTCTGTAGACGGGCACATTGCGCACCGCTCCTGAGTATACTACTCCCCATGTCCAGTCTCTTGACAACAAGGCAGACGAACTCTGAGCAAGGGTTGCCTTCCAGAGAGACATCAGAGATTGTAACGTTCTTTGTTTCACACAAACATGGCTCACTCGGGATACGTTATCAGTCGGTACAGCCACCTCGATTATAATCACAGTCGCATATATCCCGCCCCCAAGCAGACGCATCGACGGCCCTGAAAGAACTTCATTGGACTCTATGTAAACAGGAAACCACATATCCTGAGGCTGAAATTATTGTAGCTGGGGATTTTAACAAGGCTAATCTGAAGACAAGGCTCCCTAAATTTTATCAGCATATCGAATGCGCAAACCAGGCTGGCAAAACCCTGGATCATTGTTATTCTAACTTCCGCGGCGCATACAAAGCCCTCCCCCGTCCTCCTTTCGGAAAATCTGACCACGACTCCATTTTGTTGCTGCCAGCCTATAGACAGAAACTAAAACAGGAAACGCCCGTGCTCTCTGTCTGTCCGACCAATCGGATTCCACGCTTCAAGATTTCTTCGATCACGTGGACTGGGATATGTTCCGCATAGCGTCGGACAATAACATTGATGAATACGCTGATCCGGTGAGCGAGTTTATTAGCAAGGGCATCGGTGATGTCGTACCCACAGCGACTATTAAAACCTTCCCCATGGCAGCCCTGTCGCAAACCACGATGTCTTGCTCCCAGACAAACTAAATAACTTCTTCGCTCGCTTTGAGGACAATATCCCAGTCTGCTATTCCCACATGCTTCAAGAGGGCCACCATTGTTCTGGTTCCCAAGAAAGCTAAGGTAACTGAGCTAAATGACTATCGCCCCGTAGCACTCACTTCCGTCATCAGGAAGTGCTTTGAGAGACTAGTCAAGGGCCATATCACCTCCACCCTTCCTGACACCCTAGACCCACTCCAATTTGCTTACCACCCCAATAGGTCCACAGACAACACAATCGCAATCACACTGCCCTAACCCATCTGGACAAGAGGAATACCTATGTAAGAATGCTGTTCATAGACTACAGCTCAGCATTTAACATCATAGTACCCTCCAAACTCGTTATCAAGCTTGAGATCCTGGGTCTTGACCCCGCCCCGTGCAACTGGGTCCTGGACATCCTGACGGGCCGCCCCCAGGTGGTGAGGACAGGAAACAACATCTCCACCCCGCTGATCATCAACACTGGGGCCCCACAAGGGTATGGTCTCAGCCCTCTCCTGTACTCCCTGTTCACCTATGACTGCATGGCCATGCACGCCTCCAACTCAATCATCAAGTTTGCAGACGACACTACAGTGGTAGGCTTAATTACCAACAACGACGAGACGGCCTACAGGAAGGAGGTGAGGGCCCTCGGAGTGTGATGTTAGGAAAATAACCTCACACTCACATGTCAACAAAACAAAGGAGATGATAGTGGACTTCAGGAAACAGCAGAGGGAGCAGCCCCCTATCCACATCGACGGGACATCGACGGGACAGGTGGAAAGTTTTAAGTTCCTCGGCATACTCATCACGGACAAACTGAAATGGTCCACCCACACAGACAGCGTGGTATAGAAAGAGCAGCAGCGCCTCTTCAACCTCAGGAGGCTGAAGAAATTTGGCATGTCACCAAAAACACTCACAAACTTCTACAGATGCACAATCGGGAGCATCCTGTCGGGCTGTATCCCCGCCTGGTACGGCAACTGATCCACCTACAACCGTAAGGCTCTCCAGAGGGTGGTGGGGTCAGCACCCGATGTCACAGGAAGACTAAAAAGATCATCAAGGACAACAACCACCCGAGCCATTGCCTGTTCACCCCGCTATCATCCAGAAGGCAGGGTCAGTACAGGTGCATCAAAGCTGGGACCGAGAGACTGAAAAACAGCTTCTATCTCAAGGCCATCAGACTGTTAAACAGCCATCATTAACATTGAGTGGCTGCTGCCAACATACTGACTCATCTCTAGCCACTTTAATAATTAAAAATTGGATGTAATAAATGTATCACTAGCCACTTTAAACAATGCCTCTTTATATAATGTTTACATACCCTACATTACTCATCTCATATGTATATACTGTACTCTATACCATCTACTGCACCTTGCCTATGCCGTTCGGCATCGCTCATCCATATATTTTTATGTACATATTCTTATTCATTCCTTTACACTTGTGTGTTGTTGTGAAATTGTTAGATATTATTGCAAGGTTGGAACTAGAAGCACAAACATGTCACTACACTCGCATTAACATCTGCTAACCATGTGTATGTGACAAATAAAAATGTATTTTCATTTTTAATCATGAGAAGCGAGAGCATGATTGTGTAAAGTATGAAAAGGAATTGGAATTTAAACAAGATTTGGAGTGTGCTAAAGCCTGATGAGAAAGTGGGTGTCTCATGGTAGTTGTTTTCTGGGGGAGGCGATTAGTCAGGTTGTTGTACCAGTTAACCTCTCTAGGGGGTGTGGGACGCTACCTCCCACCTGGCCAACATATAGTGGAATTGCAGAGCGCCAAATTCAAAAACAGAAATAATCATAATAAAAATTCAGAAAACAGACAAGTGTTAGCAATCGGCTTAAAGATGAACTTCTTGTTAATCCAACCGCGGTGTCAGATTTCAAAATGGCTTTACGGCGAAAGCATACCATGCGATTATCTGAGGACAGCGCCCAGCACACAAAACATTACATACAGTTACCAGCCAAGTAGATTAGTCATAAAAGTCAGAAATAGCAACAAAATTAATCACTTACCTTTGATGAACTTCGTATGTTTGCACTCACAAGACTCCCAGTTACACAATAAATGTTCAATTTGTTCGATAAAGTCCCTCTTTATATCCAAATACCTCCGTTTGTTGGCACATTTTGTTCAGTAATCCAATAGCTCAAAGGCAGTCACAACAGGTCAACGAAAAATCCAAATACTATCAGTAAAATTCGTAAAAACATGTCAAATCATGTTTAAAATCAATCCTCAGGTTGTTTTTCGTCATAATAATCGATAATATTTCAACCGGACAATAACTTCGTCAATATAAAAGAAAAACAAGAAAGGCGGGCAAACAGTGCGCAGAAAACAGCTCTGGGGACTTCCCACTATCCACTGACTCAGTGGTCTTACTCCCTATTTTTTCAGAACACAAGCCTGAATCAATGTCTAAAGACTGTTGACATCTAGTGGAAGCCATAGAAACGGCAATCTAGGTCCTAACCATTGACATACTGTATAGGCAGGCAAGAGAAAAGCACCCACATCAAAAATGTCCCACTTCCTGGGTGGATTGTACTCAGGTTTTCGCCTGCCATATCAGTTCTGTTATACTCACAGACATTATTTGAACAGTTTTGGAAACTTTAGAGTGGTTTCTATCCAAATCCAACAATTATATGCATATCCTAGCTACTGGACCTGAGTAAAAGGCAGTTTACTTTTGGCATGCTTTTCATCTGTAGGTGACAATAGTCCCCCATACCATAGTGAGGTTAAGCTTCGTGAGTTGGTGTTGACAACTTCCCACAATGACATTGCTGGACATATGGGTGTGAGGAAAACCTACAATCACATATTAAGACATTTCTTTTGGCCTCGGTTAAAGAGGGATGTTTCTGAGTTCATCAAAACTTGTCACACCTGTCAATTAACTGGTAAACCTAATCAAACTATTAAGCCGGTACCACTGTTTCTTGTTCCTGTACTCAGCCAACCTTTTTGAGTATCTGATTATTGACTGTGTGGGTCCTTTGACCCGTTCTAGAAAGGGTAGTAGTTACCTGTTCACTGTGATGTGTCAGACCACTAGGTTTCCTGCTGCCTATCCTCTCCGGTCTATCACGACTACGTCTGTGCTAAAAACTTTGACTCTGTTTATCTCACTGTTTGGAATCCCTAAGGTCATTCAGAGTGATCAAGGATCTAATTTTACCTCTAATCTGTTTGGCCAGGTTCTTCAACAGCTCCATATTAAACAGAATTTGTCTAGCAGTGGGCGGAGCCGGGAGGGTCGTCAGCGAAATGGGAAACACCTGGGCTCGGATGTGTCCCAGGATAAATGCACCTCTTCCCCATTCATTGAGACTCTCTCCATGCAAACACAATGATAGATTTAGGTTGTTTTGTTTATTTGCGTTGGCACCTTTCAACACACCTCATCATCACATTTATGCATGCAACCACTCCCTTACACTACCGATTACTGACTACACTCATCCCTGTTACGGTAATTGCATTTAGTTTACTTTGGTTAATAAATATATTTTGTTATTCCTTATCTCCACATTGTCTCCCTTTTTGTTACAAACTTCGAGACGGTTCGTGACAAAATAAAACCCTTGAATGAGTAAGTGTGTAAATATTTGATTGGTACTGTATATCAGGTCAGAGATATAAGGTCACAGGCCTTTGAAAGAAGCGGTAATCCAAGCGACAACCAACTTGTCACGCCCTGATCTGTTTCACCTGTTATGTGATTGTTTCCACCCCCTCCAGGTGTCGCTTATTTTCCCCAGTGTATTTATCCCTGTGTTTCCTGTCTCTCTGTGCCAGTTTGTTTAGTCAACCAGCGTGTTTTTCCTCTAATCCCTTTGCTAGTCCTCCTGGTTTTGACCCTGGCCTGTTTCTGTACCTGCCTGCCTGACCATTCTGCCTGCCTGCCCATTCTGCCTGCCTGACCATTCTGCCTGCCTACCACTCTGTACCTCCTGGACTCTGATCTGGTTTTCACCTTTTTGCCTGACCATTCTCTTACCTACCCCTTTTCCATGATTAAACATTGTAAGACTCCAACTGCCTCCTGTGTCTGCATCTGAGTCTCACCTTGTGCTTTGATACTACTCTGCCTTTCAATAACCCAGCCCAAGGCATCTTCCCTCTCCAATATTAAGTATAGCACAAACACTATTAATTAGATGGATGTTTCTCATAGTTTGTGTCCCAAATGGCTCCCTATATATTGCACTACTATGGTCAAAAGTAGTGCACTACATGGGGAATAGGGTGCCACTTGAAGACTCTTTGGCCTCTAACAGTGTCTCATTTCCTCGGGTTGCATGCATCATTATTGACACCTGTGATAAAGATGAGCAAAAAAGACATAAATAGACATATATAATAAAAAAATACTGAACTGTATGCTCAAAACATCTGAAAATTATATAGAGAATCCTTCCAGATCCTTGATATTCTTCGGCTTATGGACTCCCCTATTCAATTCAAACCACAGGGTTGTAATGGGGTTCAAGTCTGGAGATTGGCCATTGCAAAATGTTGATTTTTGTGGTCAATAAAACATTTCTTTGTGGATTTTGCTTGGGGTTATTGTCTTGCTGGAAAAGATCCACTTGTGACCAAGTTTCAGCCTCCTGGCAGAGGCAACCAGGATTTCGGCTAAAGTTGAGCCATTTGTTTTTTTTTACATTCAGCATCACTACATCAAGGGAAAAATAGTATTCTATCTAACAAAGATATCCACATATATTTCAGGATGTTGTGTATCCCTGGGAAAAATCTTAATTAATGTAAACATAACAGTTTTTAAAACATAACTTGTCCAAAAAAGGTGGTCTCTTGAGACAAATTACCCTGGGAATTTCTTTGTTGTTGGAAAAAACCGGAAGCACATTCATAAAATAACCTCATACAAACTGTAGAATATAGTGGTGCATCTTTTGATGTTATGGGGCTGTTTTGCTTCCACTGGTACTGGGGCCAAAGGCATCATGGGACATTATCAAGTAGCAGGACATTTTAGCCAAAAATCTTGTTGCCTTTTCTAGGAGGCTGACACTTGGCTGACACTTGGCCGCAAAGTGGACCTTCCAGCAAGACAATAACAGCAAGCAAACAGCAAGCACACTTTCAAGTCTCCGGACTTAAATCCCATTAAAACCCTGTGGTTTGAATTGAAGAGGGCCGTCCATTAGCACAGTTGAATGATATCAAGGATCTGGAAAAATCTGTATGGGAACAATGGTGTAAGGTCCCTCCCAATGTGTTCTCCAATCTGATAAAACATATTAGAAAAAGGCTCAGGGTCCTTATCCTTCCAACGGTAGGGTGCTGGGAACAGGGTTGCCAATTATTTTGACCTCAATCTTTTTGAGGTTTATCAAAAATAATTTGTTAAACAAAATCTCTTTCTCTGAGAAATTGTATTAGTATAAAATATACGTTTTTTTTTTAATTCTACAATATATTTCAGTATTTCTACATATATTTGTTTATTACTCATCTTTATCAAGAGTGCCAATAATTATGGACACCACTGTCTGTTCAAAAAGGTTAATAAACGTAATGGATTATGCGATTACAAAACGTCTCTCTAAAGTGTAGGCCGCTAATGGTCATTAACACTGACACGCAACCCTTTTTCATAACATTTTTAGTGACTGAGTTAAAGTTGTGTTGAACTATTTCTTTGAACATGTTACATGAACCTTTCCACCTGGAGAAATGTACTTCTGACACTTTAATGATTAACTGATGGGACGTGTTGGATCTTAGGATTTCCTTCATCTACAGCCACGTTACTATACAGTATGTCAAGAACATTAAATACCATAGCAACATAGGTGACCCCCCCCCACACATCTAACTTAAACCCCTTAAAACGTATGTATAGTCAATTCCTGATGAGTGCCGATCAGATTGCACGTCACAATTTAAATATATCATTTTGAATATTGCACAGTTTACCCACCTTTCCTGACTCCCTCCTCCTTACAGAGACGTATCCAGGTCACGGCACCAATGTAACCAACTGTAATTTGAAGCAGTTCTATTTATCAGGATTGGATGGTCGTCCAAAAATACAGTACATCCATCCATTACTCACACTGCACGATGAGCTCCATCTGGCTCACAGAGACCTATCTGGGTCACGGCACCAACGTAAACCGACCGTGGTTCAAACCAATTGCATTTCTCAGAAGTGTACTGTAAAAACACTGTACATCCAGAATACTCACACTGCACAGTGAGCTCCACCAGTGCTTCCCGGGGCTTGACGTTGAAGCCGTTGTACTGGCTGGTGGCGCAGCGGTAGGTTCCCGTCATCTCGCGGGACACGTTCACGATGCGCAGTGCGCCGTCGTAGCTCTCTGTCTGAAGGCCGCCGTCGGGCATGGGCACCTCTTTGTCAGCCCTCGACCAGAGGATGATGGGCTTAGGCTTCCCGGAGACCAAGCACTGGAGTTCCACTGTGTCACCCTCCTGGACCACCAAGGGGGATTTGTCCCGCGGCACCGTTAATTCCGGGGGAACTGGGAGAGAAAGGGAGAGAAAGGGAGAGAGAAAGGAAGAGAGAAAGGGAGAGAGAAACTTTACATTACTTTCAGGGATGTTACTTTATCATATGACATGTAGCGTGATGTTACTTTACGTAACTTTACTTTATGCCAGTGGTTATCAAACTCTAATACAGGAGAGCTAGGTTTTATTTCAACCCAGCGTTAACACCTGATTCAACTAATCAATTAATCACCTAGACCTTGATTAGCTGAATCTGGTGGGCAAGAACCAAAGCATGCACACCCTGTAGTTCTCTAACCAAGATCAGGGTGTTGATAGACAGAATGAGTAGGAGTCAGATATCCACTTTCTTCATCACAACCACCCTGTGGGAGGATGGGAGCGCTGTGCATTCTGACCATCCAATCCTCAGAACCACCTCCTCGCCCGTCCGTCCCCCCCACCTCAAACAGTGCTTTGACTGTGACATCCTTGTTTGAATGTATCGTCTGGTGCTACACAAAAAGAAAAAGCTATGAATAGAAAATAGCTACAAATATGTAGTAGAGTGAGCGAACACGGAGCAGAGAGGCGAAGAGACAGGTCTCCTGGGCATTGCCAGGTCATTCATTTGGTGCATTTGGAGGGGTAGCTATCCCCCTGAGCTTTCACCTCCTCTCAACCACAGCGGTTCTCTGCCAAAGGCATATACCATCATCCCAACCCGGTCCAATCATTCTGGACGGGCTTTACTTTGCTCTTAGCCCAAATGGATTTTAGTAATGCATGTTGGAGGTTGCTACTCTGCTCCATTGGATATAATATACTGGCCGTGACAATAAAGGCAAAACACAGGGACTAAAAATGGGAATGTGATTAACCACTCAAGACGGCTAGATAAGAAGGAAGGAGAGAAGGAGAGGGAAGAAGAGAGACAGGGAAAGAGAGGAGGAGGAGAGAGAGGGAAGGAAAGAGTGAGGGAAGAAGCGAGAGAGAGGGAGGAGAGAGAGAGGGAAGGAGAGAGGAGAGAGAGAAGGAAGGAGAGAGAGAGAGAAGGAGAGAGAGAGAGAGGGAAGGAGAGAGAGGGGGAAGGAGAGAGAGAGAGGGAGGAGAGAGAGAGGGAAGGAGAGAGGGAGGAGAGAGAGAGGGAGAGAGGGAAGGAGAGAGAGAGGGGAGAGAGGGAGGAGAGAGGGAGGAGAGAGAGAGGGAGAGAGGGAAGGAGAGAGAGGGGGAAGGAGAGAGAGGGGGAAGGAGAGAGAGGAGGGAGGGACAGAAGGAAGGAAATGAAGAGGGAAGGAGAGGAAAAGGGAAGGAAGAGAGAGAAGGAGAGAGAGAGGGAAGGAGAGAGGAGGGGGAGAGTGAAGGAGAGGGAGAGGGAAGGAGAGAGGAGGGAGAGAGTGAAGGAGAGAGAGAGGGAAGGAGAGAGGAGGGAGAGAGTGAAGGAAGGAGAGAGAGGAGAGAGAGGAAGGGAAGGAGAGAGGGGAGAGAGAGGAAGGGAAGGAGAGAGGGAGGGAAGGAGAGGGAGAGTGAAGGAGAGAGAGGGAAGGAAGGAATAAAAGAACACACACCAGCTGAGACTTTTGCCAGAGAGGGAAGTGTGTGTGTGTGTGTGTGTGTGTGTGTGTGTGTGTGTGTGTGTGTGTGTGTGTGTGTGTGTGTGTGTGTGTGTGTGTGTGTGTGTGTGTGTGTGTGTGTGTGTGTGTGTGTGTGTGTGTGTGTGTGTGTGTGTGTGTGTGTGTGTGTGTGTGCATTTCCAGGTTGACTCACATTAGCATGTTCTACAAAGGCTCCCCACTGCAAATAGACTCAACTACAGTATTTCTGGGTTTGAATTGTTTATGCGTTGTAGCTACTCACAATGATCCTAATGGCCAGCACCTTCATGTTTATAAGTTCTCCCTTCCATTTCATTGTCAATTTACCAATCCTCCCTCCCACACGAGGATAATCATGCCAATGGAGCCCGTCATCAAACATTTGATGTTCCGCACTAGCTTTACAAAAGTATAATCAGAAAAAAACACCCCTAAATATCTTTCGTATCAGTTCGGACGCCAACAACCTAAAGGCAACATACAGAAGAAGGAGCTAATTAGGAGAAAATAACACAGGTGACCCTTGACTAGCAGGCTGTAAATAATCATTAGGTTTGGAAGTTGGAACGCGCCACAAACGTTAGCCACACATCCACATCAATTAGTGACTGATTTAGGCCTGGTTGAATGGACCAATCCCAATAACAATCTGTCCCGAAAACATTCCCATTAGAATGCAGACTTCACTGGAAACTCCATCCTTCTGCTGTACCATCCTTCCTATCAAAGTACACATACTGTACTGTAATTATGTAGTGTACTGAATATGAAGAGGGGTAGGGGAGTCCATCATCTCATACTTCATAACCACTGAAAGATCTTGATGACTTTCCATATCCCTGTAACCTATGACCTTTAAACTATGACTTCCTGTAAATGTAATGACTTCCTGTACCTACTTTATGCTACTTAGACTTGTGACAAAGCCTGCCTAGCTCTGTGTAGTTAAAGAGGTTACTTCAGTCCACTGTGCCACACAGCTATTACAAAGACTAGAAGGACAACAGTAGAGTAGAGTCCATTGCTCACCTGTGGTCGAAGAGATATTGACGTCGATGCTGATCTCGGGGATGCCGCCGTTCTTCAGCACTGCCACACAGGTGTAGGTGCCGAAGTCGGTGAACTTGAGGTCGATGATGTCCAGGTTGGTGGTGCCTGGCTGGACTTCCGGGTCAGTGTGGGTGATGACCATGCGCTCTGAGCTGCGCAGCGGCCGTCCGTTCTTCAGCCAGCTGAACAGAAGCTCCTCTGGGGGCGTGGCCTCCACCTGGCATGAAATCTTAACCTCACGGCCAATCTGGATGTTGTCGTCGTTGTGGTACGGGTCGGGTGTGATCCAGAACCGCCCCTTCTTTAGCCCTGCAGAGAGAGCGAAAGAGGGGAGAGAGAGAGAGAGAGAGAGAGAGAGAAGGGGGGAGAGAGAGAGAGAAGGGGGAGAGAGAGAAGGGGAGAGAGAGAAGGGAAAAGGAGAGAGAGGACAGAAAGGGAAAGAGAGGGAGGGAGAGAGAGAGGACAGAAAGGGAAAGAGAGAGGGGAGAGAAAGAGAGAGAGAGAAAGCGAGAGAGAGAGAAAGCGAGAGAAAGAGAGAGGGGAGAGAGAGAACAGGAGAGAGAGAAAGAACAGAGAGAGAGGGGAGAAAGATAACAGAGAGAGAGAGAGAGAAAGCGAGAGAAAGAGAGAGGGAAGAGAGAGAACAGAGAGAGAGAACAGAGAGAGAGGGGAGAGAGATAACAGAGAGAGAGGGGAGAAAGATAACAGAGAGAGATCGCGACATCAGTGATAATGCTAATAATTGGGGCCCAGAGTTTGTTTGTTTTATCCCCTTTAATATAATATATTATACAACAATGACTTACACTCTGCCTTTTATGTTAGTCACTGAAGGAAAAGGTGTCTTTGCCTGTAATATAACATATTGTATAATATAACATATAATATATAACCAAGGGACCTTCCTGTATTGATATAGAAAACAATATGGCTGCCACCTGGGGGCACAAAAACATCCAGTTTCAAATAAAGATGGCTGAATGAATGCTTATTCATTGCACACCAAAGCTAGCTAGGCATAATATTAGTGTCAGAAGTTGGATCCAAAGACAAGTCTCCCTTTAGTGACACCCCCCCCACCAAAAAAAAAGGAGTGGATGTAAGTCATTGTCTACTATAACTAGGTCCCAGAGTTTTTCCTGGTTAGGTGACATGCTCAAAACAAACCAAGGACAAAGTTATTATCGACAGCTAATAACAGCAGGAGCAACAAATTAGTGTCAGAAGTTGGATCCAAAGACAAGTCTCCCTTTAGTGACACCCCCCCCCCCCAAAAAAAAAAAAAGGAGTGGATGTAAGTCATTGTCTACTATAACTAGGTCCCAGAGTTTTTCCTGGTTAGGTGACATGCTCAAAACAAACCAAGGACAAAGTTATTATCGACAGTTAATAACAGCAGGAGCATGAAACGAAAGAAGCCGCAGTCCCAGACACTCCAAGACAGGTTACATTTCAGTTGGGCTCGAATGAACAAAGAATCTAGGTTCATTTAAACGGTCTCTCATTTTTTTCCCCTAACGACAGCGGTACATGTTTCACGACAAGCGGCTCATTACATTTTTTCCCCTTAACGACAGCGGTACATGTTTCACGACAAGCGGCTCATTACATTTTTCCCCTAACGACAGCGGTACATGTTTCACGACAAGCAGCTCATTACATTTTTCCCCTAACGACAGCGGTACATGTTTCACGACAAGCGGCTCATTACATTTTTTCCCCTTACGACAGCGGTACATGTTTCACGACAAGCGGCTCATTACATTTTTTCCCCTTAACGACAGCGGTACATGTTTCACGACAAGCGGCTCATTACATTTTTCCCCTAACGACAGCGGTACATGTTTCACGACAAGCGGCTCATTACATTTTTTCCCCTAACGACAGCGGTACATGTTTCACGACAAGCGTCTCATTACATTTCTTCCCCTAACGACAGCGGTACATGTTTCACGACAAGCGGCTCATTACATTTTTCCCCTAACGACAGCGGTACATGTTTCACGACAAGCGGCTCATTACATTTTTTCCCCTAACGACAGCGGTACATGTTTCACGACAAGCGTCTCATTACATTTTTTCCCCTAACGACAGCGGTACATGTTTCACGACAAGCGGCTCATTACATTTTTTCCCCTAACGACAGCGGTACATGTTTCACGACAAGCGGCTCATTACATTTTTTCCCCTAACGACAGCGGTACATGTTTCACGACAAGCGGCTCATTATATTTTCTTCCCCTAACGACAGCGGTACATGTTTCACGACAAGCGGCTCATTACATTTTTCCCCTAACGACAGCGGTACATGTTTCACGACAAGCGGCTCATTACATTTTTTCCCCTAACGACAGCGGTACATGTTTCACGACAAGCGGCTCATTACATTTTTTCCCCTAACGACAGCGGTACATGTTTCACGACAAGCGGCTCATTACATTTTTTTCCCTAACGACAGCGGTACATGTTTCACGACAAGCGGCTCATTACATTTTTTCCCCTAACGACAGCGGTACATGTTTCACGACAAGCGGCTCATTACATTTTTTCCCCTAACGACAGCGGTACATGTTTCACGACAAGCGGCTCATTACATTTTTTCCCCTAACGACAGCGGTACATGTTTCACGACAAGCGGCTCATTACATTTTTTTTTTTACCACAGAGTTTTCCATAAACATATATTTTCCATTTACATCAGAGTTCAAAAGCATCTTTGCAGGACACTAAAAGCATAAAGTTGCAAAAGTATTTTCAATATTCCATTTAATAGTAATGTAATTAAAATAAAATGATATAGTAATGTAAATAAATATCAGATTTAGCCGGGGCCTCACGTTCCCCTTTACACGTACTACCTGTTTGGCCTCTAATGCTATGAATCAGTGGTCAAATATTTGTACCTTCAGTTTGAATTCAAATGTTTTGAGCATGCACCTTAAAAGGCAACAGCCATAATTGCAGTGAAATGTCAACCCCACCCACGTCCAAGAGAAAAATATCTGTTTCCACACTATGAAAACAATGCCCATGACATAAAACATAAAACACGAACCACAACAGAAATCTCTCCAGTCTCTTGGCATCACAAAGAGTTGCTAACTACCCAGCACCTAAAAATAGCCCAGGCGTGTGCGTGAGTGAAGCATGGTATTGTTGTCACTATTAATCAAGATGAAAAGTAAATCCCTCCAAGACACGGACTTCAAGCCAACCGCAGCACCATGGGATCAAGCTAGTGAATGATGAATGTGAAGTCACTCACTCATACAGTATGGTTACTGTAGTACTGAGTAACTACAGATGGGGGTCATGATGTGAATCAGCCTGCTGTATTCGATGGTATTTACATTTGTAAGTAATGGAATCCACCTCGTGCTCCGATAGTTACGTAAGCCGTTTTACTTACATGGAAGAAAAAAGGATATTTCAGACTAAATTAAATTAGTCACATGCTTCGTACACAACAGGTGTATACTAACAGTGAAAAGCTCTCTTATGGGCCCTTCCCAACAATGCAGAGAATAAAAAAAAATGAAATAATCGAAGAAGAAAAAAATAATCACCAGGAATAAATACACAATAAGTAACAATAACTCAGCCTGGTCTCATAGACTGGACGTAACATAGTACACGTAAATCTGGGACACACAAATTAGTATGATAAGTTAAGTTCGGTATGGTTACATAAGACAGAAGAAGATTACTTAAGGCAAAAATGAACGGAGGGTAGTTGGTCGGCTTATAACGTGAACGTCTAGCAACCCAAAGGTTGCGTGTTCGAATCTCATCACGGACAATTTAAGCATTTTATCTTATTAGCAACTTTGCAAATAGTTACTACATTTGAGCTACTTTGCAACTACTTAGAATGTTAGCTAACCCTTTCCCTAACCTTAACCCTTAGCCTTAACCCTAATCCTAACCCCTAGCCTAGCCAGTTAGTTTATTGTCAGGAAAAACAGCTCTGTTGAGATTACCAAATTAAAATTAAACCTAGGACTTGCCGTAACTTGACTCTCTGCCTCAAGTTACTTTCCTAGACTGTCTGTGTGAAGATTACCGTCTAACCTTGTTTCATGCCATCTCATAAGTAGTCATATAAAAGCTCTTTTGATAATGGCTGTATTCATGCGAGGGCATCAGATTCCCAATTTCACCTCACAGGCTTTATGTGCTCATGCAAGGAGACTCCAGCCATTCAGGCTCAATTACGCTATTGATTAAGTTGCAAATTCTCCGATGAAAGGTGAGTCAAGCTGACCCCCTGCATGCATGCAGTGATCCGCCTGAGACACGGCTGTGTTTTTACTGGGGGGGGGGGGGGGGGCAGAGAGGGTATTATTTATACAGCTTCCCCCTAATGCTGTCACTTCGCTGCTCAGTTACATTTGCTGTCCTGCATGTAAATCAACATTTTAATCAGATCTTCATCAAATTAGTTCCTAAATCATTTATTTGGCTCGCATCCTATTTCCTTTAATGACTTGTAAATGAGGGCTGTGGGTGAGAATGGAGCAATAGCTGGCCCAGGACCCTAGAGTGAAGACGGGGCCCAGTGGACACTGATGGGCTGACGGGGCCAGCTGCAGAAGTTCTCTAGGGGAGAGAGAAAAGGAAAGAAAGACAGAGCAGAGCAGAGGACGGGGGAGGAAGAGGGTGGAGGGGAGAGGGCGGAGGGGAGAGGAAGAGCGCGGAGGGGAGAGGGAGAGGGCGGAGGAGAGTTTAAGAGGGCGGACAGGAGAGGAAGAGGGATAAAGGGAGAGGATGAGGGAGGAGGGGAGAGGAAGAAGGAGGAAGCGAGGAAAAGAGAGGAGTGAAGAAGAGGGAGGAGGGGGAGGAGGGGGAGGAGGGGAGAGAGGAAGAAAGGAAAGAAGAGGGTGAGGTGATGGGAATGAGGAGAGGAGAGGAGAGAGATGATGGGAGGAGAAGGCAGAGAAGAGAGCGGAACAGAGCAGGGGAAAGGAGAGGACGGGAGGGGAGACAAGGGGAGAGGAAGAGCAGAGAAGGGATGGGAGGAGTGGAGATCAGAGCAGAGGAAAGGGGATGGGAGGAGGGAAGATCAGAGCAGAGGAAAAGGGATGGGAGGAGGGGAGATCAGAGGAGAATGGATGGGTGGAGGGGAGATCAGGGGAGATCAGAGCAGAGGAAAGGGGATGGGAGGAAGGGAGATCAGAGGAGAATGGATGGGTGGAGGGGAGAGCAGAGGAGAGGAAAAGGGATGGGAGGAGGGGAGATCAGAGGAGAGAACATCAGAAACAGTGTGTCTATCTCTCCAAATGGTAATCACGGTCCCACAGTGCTTTCCTTCCTGCCACTGAAGCGCCTGCAGTGTACTCTGTGCTCATCAGGTATGAGTATAGGAGAGATGGAATGGCAGGGTTACACAATTCATTCAGTGGGAGAGATAATGTGTGTGACACAGGGATTGGCAGGCACGGCTTTAAAAAAGGGAATTCACAACATACACTACCGTTCAAGAGTTTGGGGTCACTTAGAGATGTCCTTGTTTTTGAAAGAAAAGCTACTTTTTTTGTCCATTAATATAACATCAAATTGATCCGAAATACAGTGTAGACATTGCTAATGAACAGTCCTGTGTTCCAATGGCACGTTGTGTTAGCTCATCCAAGTTTATCATTTTAAAGGGCTAATTGATCAATAGAAAACCCTTTTGTGATTGTTAGTACAGCTGAAAACTGTTGTTCTGATTAAAGAAGCAATAATACTGGCTTTCTTTAGACTAGTTCAGTATCTGGAGCACCAGCATTGTGGGTTCGATTGCAGGCTCAAAATGTCCAAAAACAAAGAACTTTCTTCTGAAACTTGTCAGCCTATTCTTGTTCTGAGAAATGAAGGATATTCCATTTGAGAAATAGCCAAGAAACTGAAGATCTCATACAATGCTGTGTACTAGTACTCCCTTTACAGAACAGCGCAAACTGGCTCTAACCAGAATAGAAAGAGGAGTGGGAGGCCCCGGTACACAACTGAGCGAGAGGACAAGTACATTAGAGTGTCTAGTTTGAGAATCAGACGCCTCACAAGTCATCAACTGGCAGCTTCATTAAATAGTACCCGCAAAACAGCAGTCTCAACTTCAACAGTGAAGAGGCGACTCCGGGATGCTGGCCTTCTAGGCAGAGTTCCTCTGTCCAGTGTCTGTGTTCTTTTGCCCATCTTAATCTCTTCTTTATTATTATTAAATATATATATATATTTTTTTTTAAACATATTTTTTTGTTTGTTCTTGATACAACCCAATAGGTCGTTATCGATAAAACATCACAATAAGGTGCAGTGCGTTTGATTTTTCCTGCTGGGGGGCGAGAAGGTTCCTTCTCGAAATGCAACAATAAGATATAATAAAATAGAAGAATATGAATATAAAGTAAATGGCTCAGTAGAATAGAATAAACATTTTAGCATCAGTATAATAGAGGAAGGTACAATTGACAGAGTTATTATTTACACGTGTATAAACGGGGGGCCGTGTATAAACTGGACAGCAATGTGAATGTTAAATCACGATTGCTGCTGACAGACATGAATAGGCTACATTGATTGATGGACCAAATCAACTTGGCTAGCTAGCTAATAACAGATCAGGTCAAGATGGCTAGTTAAAAAGCTAATAACAGATCAATATGGCTAGTTAACAAGCTAACGTCCAGGGGATAAACTAGATGGCTAGTTAACAAGCTAACTTCCAGGGGATAAACTAGATGGCTAGTTAACAAGCTAACTTCCAGGGGATAAACTAGATGGCTAGTTAACAAGCTAACTTCCAGGGGATAAACTAGATGGCTAGTGAACAAGCTAACTTCCAGGGGATAAACTAGATGGCTAGTTAACAAGCTAACTTCCAGGGGATAAACTAGATGGCTAGTTAACAAGCTAACTTCCAGGGGATAAACTAGATGGCTAGTTAGCAAGCTAATAACAGATCATGTCAATATGGCTAGTTAACAAGCTAACTTTCAAGGGATGAACTAGATGGCTAGTAGTTGGCTAGTAGTCCAACAAACAACTTTACCATGACGTGCCGATGTCAGGCTTTGTCCAAAAGCCTTATCTCTGATGAAGCAAGCAAAATGACACATGTTGTTAGCTTAGCTAGCTAACTAGCTACATGCCATATGGATAGGCTACCCTCACGGGCTGTATCTGAAATGACATGATCAGTTGATGTTTACTGATCATGAAAAGCATGCAGTTACTTCCCGTATAACTCTGATGATAGAGCTAAACGTGGAATAATCTGAAATGTGTTGTTGTGACTCTGCTCTTTAAGAGGTGATGGTATTAAAACATTCATTTAACAATCCCTGAAAAAACAGCACGCAGTTGTCAATGGTTTAAGTGGAGCTGGGGGGGGTCTTCGTGCCCCCCAGCAGCCATATCGAACGGTCTGCACCATATTGTGACATTTTATAGATAACAACCTATTTGCCAGGAAATGCCCCATTGTGGCGTTTTACTGATAACCCCCCCCCCCCACACACCTCCAATAGATCCCAGAGAGAGTGAGAGAAATACAGTACAGAAACACTATTGACTTGAACCCCGCAAACATATGACATAACCAGAGAGCACTTTGACTGATCCTCCACCTGCTTTTAAATGAGGACAGTTTCTTCGATAGCAACCCACTCATCAATAACACCTGACTGACAGCCAGAGAAGACCATTGACGGGCGCCCCTTTCTGCTGAGGCAAACCTCAGCGCTGCCGCCAACCGAGGACTCACATCATAATAAGGAAGCTATGCCGTATAACTGGACTGTTTGCCCTGCCCCCCCCCACCCAAAAAAAACAAACAAAATATATCTCAACTGCCTATTCTGTTTGCCTCATGGAGAAACGATGATGTGTAAATAAATAAAACGTGGGTTTCATGACAGAGTGCATGGTCAGCAAGCCCAGCTCACCTCCAGTCTGGCTCTGCTTGCCTGCCTGCCCCCACAACTGCTAAATAAGTTATAAACCACAGAGTCAGGTAAATTTCCTCCTGCACGGTCGTCTCCTGAACGCCTTTAATAGCACCGAAGTACTGAACAGTCCCCTCTCTCTCAGGATATATGATGCGTTTTGCAGTCCGGTTGTATTACGCTAGCTAAAGTTATTGATGATGTTGTCAGATCAACGTGTCATCATGGCTGAGGGATTACCTGACAGTTTACTCCAAACAGGATGCGGGATTTACTACATCCACCCTCCACTCTCGGAAACACTCAACAGTTTGTCTCTTTTTCACAGTGCAGGCATCTTTTAGTGGCTGCCTCGTTTGTCTTTTTTCAGAGTATCAGTCCTTTCGTCTATTTTCTCTCTCTTTTTTTCTGAGTATCAGTACTTTCGTCTCTTCAGTCCTATTCACCAATACCAAGGAAACCAAAATGGCACACCAAAATGGCACGCATTCTGTAACTATTATTATTAAACATCATAAACTTCCATTAACATCAGTAACTCTCCCACAATACAATCGTCCAATGTTTGTCTTTTCTGGTGTTTTCCCAGCGCACAATGACAGGTCACTACTGAAATGACCATTGAGGCCCAACGTAATTGGGCCCAGAGTAAAGTGGCAGGCAGGAGGACAGTGAGATTACTTGAAGTGCAATCTCCCTCTGTAGCTGTAATATTGCTTTTTCAGTTGGGCCTAACCCCCCCCATCTGTGCGTGTCAGCGGGGCAGTGTTAAACATCTCTCCATGTCACTGGAGGCTGGATATCTTATCTGGGAGAAGCAGTTTGAATGAACCACCCCTCTTCCATCAGAGCAGCTGCACAGAGCGTATCAAGGCTATTGTCTGAGCAGTTCTCTGTTATTTTTGTCATCCTTGAAAGGAGTGTAAAAAGAACTCTGATAAAGGATCAGGGAGACAGCTGTCTTCTATTCAGCCATTATAACAAGAGTCTACAAAAATCGCAGAAAAACACGGCTGTGGTGACGTTGTAATCTCCTTGGTTGGTGAATAACAACAATATGAGTTATGTCTGTCTGTCTTATGTTGACATATCATGGGGTTACACTGGCACACCAGTTGTGTGATGTAATGATCATGCAGTACGTTGAGCACTAATACAAAGTGTATCATATTTTAACAGTTACTAGACATTACACTACATTATTCAACATTGCTTGAGGTTTTTACAGACTAAGAGTCGCAATCTTGCCACAAAGAACCAAAACAATACTTAGAATGGAATGGATGGATGGGTTTTTCTTTGTAGGGAACCAAAAAATGCTGAGTGTGTGGTGTCAGTATTGCCTTTCCCTTTGTGTATTCTACCACCCTGGTCTCTAGCTGAGTAAAGCCTGACCTGGGTCTTCTATCACCCTGGTCTCTCTAGCTGAGTAAAGCCTGACCTGGGTCTTCTACCACGCTGGTCTCTAGCTGAGTAAAGCCTGACCTGGGTCTTCTACCACCCTGGTCTCTCTAGCTGAGTAAAGCCTGACCTGGGTCTTCTACCACGCTGGTCTCTCTAGCTGAGTAAAGCCTGACCTGGGTCTTCTACCACGCTGGTCTCTAGCTGAGTAAAGCCTGACCTGGGTCTTCTACCACGCTGGTCTCTAGCTGAGTAAAGCCTGACCTGGGTCTTCTACCACGCTGGTCTCTCTAGCTGAGTAAAGCCTGACCTGGGTCTTCTACCACCCTGGTCTCTAGCTGAGTAAAGCCTGACCTGTGTCTTCTACCACCCTGGTCTCTCTAGCTGAGTAAAGCCTGACCTGGGTCTTCTACCACGCTGGTCTCTAGCTGAGTAAAGCCTGACCTGGGTCTTCTACCACCCTGGTCTCTAGCTGAGTAAAGCCTGACCTGGGTCTTCTACCACCCTGGCGTGAGCTGAGTAAAGCCTGACCTGGGTCTTCTACCACCCTGGCGTGAGCTGCCTCTAGTCCTTCTCTCAACAGACTGATCTCCTGCCTTGGTAAAACATATGACTCTCCTTAACTAACCACCGCTCCTTTCACACACACACACACACACACACACACACACACACACACACACACACACACACACACACACACACACACACACACACACACACACACACACACACACACACACACACACACACACACACACACACACACACACACACACACTCTTTCTCTCTTCCTCCCCAATGCAAATGTGGAGATTTCAGTTATCCGACTTAGTGTGCTGTCAGAGCCCAAGACTGACTCCACTGACTCCACAGACATTAATGGATCCCCTCTCAAAACCTGCAGCTTATATCCGTCCCGAGGTGCCAGGAGATTTCTGCACACAGACGATCCGCTTTGGAGAGTGCGTGACTGTGAAATAAGATGCTACAGCAGCAGTGGCCCCGGCAAGTTACAGGTTCATCTGAGCCTCACATGGAATGAAAATTACTTTTTTTGGGGGGGTCAGGTACCCACAATTCTGTTAGCTGGCTGTCTAGAAACGTTGTTTGATGACTGACATTTGTGACAGAAAGATGATTAAAGGCGCATGAAGCCAAATTAACTTCAGATCGTACTAATTACCGTACAAACATATTAACGTAAACCATTAACGTAGCGAACCATGATAGATCACATATGGTCCAGCCCCGTTAGAATAGCTTCTTCCTAGATGGGAGTCTGAGTGGGTGCTTGTCCGAGGCAAGAGAAAGGGGTGGGTGGGGTTATAAAGTAGATAGTTTGCTCTTCGCTGTCGAACAAGTCTTTCTAGTCCATTTGAGGAGGTAAAGTAGCATCACAAACATCCAAGAGTATATGACAGGAGCCTGGGTAAAACAAACATCATTACATAGGAATCAATAAAAGAGGTGTGCTGGTAGACATGTTGTCTTTTCCTTTTTCCTCGCAAAAAAAGATCACTACAGGGATCACTACTGGGAGCACTAGAGGGAACACTACTGAGAACACTACAGGGAGCACTACAGGGAACACTAGTGGGAACACTACAGGGATCACTACTGGGAGCACTAGAGGGAACACTACTGAGAACACTACAGAGAACACTACAGGGAGCACTACAGGGAACACTAGTGGGAACACTACAGGAAACACTACAGGGAACACTACAGGGAACACTACAGGGAACACTACAGGGAACACTACAGGGAACACTACTGGGAGCACTAGAGGGAACACTACTGAGAACACTACAGGGAACACTACAGGGAGCACTACAGGGAGCACTACAGGGAACACTACAGGGAACACTACAGGGAACACTACAGGGAACACTACAGGGAACAATACAGGGAACAATACAGGGAACACTACAGGGAGCACTACAGGGAGCACCACAGGGAGCACTACAGGGAACACTACAGGGAACACTACAGGGAACACTACTGGGAACACTACTGGGAACACTACTGGGAGCACTAGAGGGAACACTACTGAGAACACTACAGGGAACACTACAGGGAACACTACAGGGAACAATACAGGGAACACTACAGGGAACACTACAGGGAACAATACAGGGAACACTACTAGGAGCACTAGAGGGAACACTAGTGGGAACACTAGTGGGAACACTAATGGGAACACTAGTGGGAACACTAGTGGGAACACTAATGGGAACACTAGTGGGAACACTAGAACACTAGTGGGAACACTAATGGGAACACTAATGGGAACACTAATGGGAACACTAGTGGGAACACTAGTGGGAACACTAATGGGAACACTAATGGGAACACTAGTGGGAACACTAATGGGAACACTAGAGGGAACACTAATGGGAACACTAATGGGAACACTAATGGGAACACTAGTGGGAACACTAGAGGGAACACTAGAGGGAACACTAATGGGAACACTAATGGGAACACTAGTGGGAACACTAGTGGGAACACTAGAGGGAACACTAATGGGAACACTAATGGGAACACTAATGGGAACACTAGTGGGAACACTAGTGGGAACACTAATGGGAACACTAATGGGAACACTAGTGGGAACACTAATGGGAACATGGGAACACTAGTGGGAACACTAGTGGGAACACTAGTGGGAACACTAGAACACTAATGGGAACACTGGGAACACTAGTGGGGAACACTAATGGGAACACTAATGGGAACACTAATGGGAACACTAGTGGGAACACTAATGGGAACACTAATGGGAACACATGGGAACACTAATGGGAACACTAGTGGGAACACTAGTGGGAACACTAATGGGAACACTAGTGGGAACACTAATGGGGAACACTAATGGGAACACTAATGGGAACACTAGTGGGAACACTAATGGGAACACTAATGGGAACACTAATGGGAACACTAGTGGGAACACTGGGAAGTGGGAACACTAATGGGAACACTAATGGGAACACTAATGGGAACACTAATGGGAACACTAGTGGGAACACTAATGGGAACACTAGTGGGAACACTAATGGGAACACTAGAGGGAACACTAATGGGAACACTAGTGGGAACACTAATGGGAACACTAATGGGAACACTAATGGGAACACTAATGGGAACACTAGTGGGAACACTAATGGGAACACTAGTGGGAACACTAATGGGAACACTAGTAGGGAACACTAATGGGAACACTAAGAGTGGGAACACTAATGGGAACACTAGTGGGAACACTGGTGGGAACACTAATGGGAACACTAATGGGAACACTAATGGGAACACTAATGGGAACACTAATGGGAACACTAGTGGGAACACTAATGGGAACACTAGTGGGAACACTAATGGGAACACTAATGGGAACACTAGTGGGAACACTACTGAGAACACTAGTGGGAACACCAAACAGTAAGCCTGTGTTTCTTTTCTTTCATCTTCCTCATTGTCCCGAGGGTCGAGGGTCGTTATATCCCTGTACCAGATAGTCCTTCACTGATTACACACACAGCCCAGCGGCAAGGCTATTCGTAGGGAATCAAACACACACTGGTGATATTTTGTCTGAATACACCAGTTTACAACCATTCTTCACACATTCAATTCAACAATAAACATCTGATATGACCTTTTAGAATGGATACTACCTTGGGTAATTTATTAGGCCTGAATTCTGACTTGAGATATGTGTGAATGTAACTTCAGTGTTTGTGTAAATCTTCCATTGACCTCAATGTGTGAATGATGTGAAAGTTTGGCCCTTGGATCATCGTAGATAGGCTTTTCCTTAGGCTACCTAAGGAATATTTTGGGAGCTTATCCGGTATAAATGGCAATAATTGAGGGCTTATCTGAGATCAACCTATTACCCTACACCTCCAAGGCCTTACCTCGGACCACAATGGTGGTAGACTTCTTAGCCGGGTTGCCCACGTTGTTGCTGGCCACACAGCTGTAAACACCTGCTTCTTCTATGGAGATGGCGGGCAACGTGAGGGTCCCTCCGTTAAGGACGCTCTTCTTGGGCAGCTCGTCTGCGCTGTGCACCCAGGTAAGTGTGGGTGTGGGATCACCCCCGGAGGTCACACACACCAGGGTCACGGTCTGCCCGGGGTTCACCACGATGGGGTCCTCCACCAGCAGCTTAATGGTGGGGGATGCTGAAAACACAAGATTCAAATTGAAAACATTATATTTGTATTTATTAGGGATCCTCATTAGCTGTTGCCAAGGCAGCAGCTAGTCTTCCTGGGGTCCAAACACATTAAGGCACTTACATTACATATAAAACACAAGATCAAACATTACATCATGTAACACTATTACACCACTACATATCTACAATACAAAATGTACAATACCACCATAAAACAATATTAATGTACGTGTGTGTAGAGTGTGTGTGCTAGTGCTTATGCGTGTGTCTGCACCTGTATGTGTGTCTCTTCATGGTCCTTGCTGTTCCATAAGGTGTATTTGTACCAGTTTTGTTTTTTTAAATCCAATTTTTTTACATTTTTTATGTCTGTGTCAATGTTAATGAGTTATCTCGGGGAAAAAAACGGAATTAAAATCACCCGCCAGCAACTCAATTAGGTTCTTTAGAGAGAGGTATGAAAAGTGAAACTAGAATTAGTGGCGGAAGCAGGGAAATAGCTCCACCCTCTCGCTCTCTTTGCGTGTTTCGGCCAAATGTCCCCTCCATTTCAAAATTCAAATGCACACAACTGTGAAATCTGTACAAATAATCAGCATGTTTCAGCCAAGTCTATGGGCCAAATGTCCCCTCCATTTCGGAATTCAAATGCACACAACTGTGAAATCTGTACAAATAATCAGGAACGATAAATCAGCGGAACAATTGTTCCTCGTTATTTGTCACATCCCACATTACAATACCATTTACTGTATGTTTTACGTACCTCTGTCCCTGGGAAATGTGTCAATAGTCAACAAACAAGTCAATAGGTACTGTAACTGCTGAACACTGAGTAGTATTTACCTCTTAATGATGCTCTGAAATGGTACCTTTGTCACAACGTCCAATCTGATAGAAAGTCAATCGTGATTTTTCTGTTTCCTGAAAACCAATATCCTAGATGACATTTGGTTCTATAGTGTAGCTATATAGTTGGTATTAGGATGTAAGCTCATAACCCAGCTAACACATAATGTTCTGAGAACCATATGTTTCTTAGAGCTTGGTGTGAGCATGGTTGTCTAATGGTTATTTTGCATCTAAACCTTCCCACAGGGGTCTGGGAATGGTTTCCTAACGTATAACGTATCATACAGGTTTCATCATGTTCACAGAATGTTCAGAGAACCTTAAGAAACATTGTTCTTTTGTGGGAATTTCAGTACTTCAGCATAACGTTTCCTACAGGTTTCCTCATGGTTCTATTTAAAGTAATGTTCTCAGAACATTCAGAGAACTTTCCTCTTTTGTAATTTAAAAAAAACTTTAGTAACATTCAGAGAATGTTCGAAGAATGGTCATTCCATTCTCAGCGTGAAAACTCTCTATCCTACATCCTGTTAAGTGTGTTCAGGTGTGTTCACTTGATTTAATGAGTGCTTGTTTCCTTTAAAATGGGGTCTGTTTGAATACACTACAATGAACAGCTTTGTATGAACAGAAGAGCATATGTTTAAATCTCACTGATGCTGTGTCACAATAAAATGCCTAAGAAATATATTTCCATGTGTCCCATCTATGCTTGGAGTTCAAACGAGTTAAACTAAGCTAGCAGTCTTATTGAAACATTCAGTGAACATTTTTAAGGAAGTTATTCAAAAACCTCCAAAAAGCCTTTACATTTCATTTAAAACATTCACAACATTTAGAGAATGTTCTCAGAATTTCCATTCTCAGAATGTAAATAAAATCTCCTAGGAAAACTTTCAGTGAACCATAGTAAAACGTTCTCAGAACCTTTTCTGTTACATTGTCAGAATGTTTAAAAAACATTCCGTTTTACCGGTCAGGAAACATATGGCTTCGTTCCCAGAACTAATTGAAAACCAAAAACGTACGTTCCCACAACATCCAAGAAACCAAAATGTGCAGGCTGGAATATCCATAGGCACATGGCTTCTCCATTCCAAGTAGTGGGATTACATGTATATACGAGCATGGCATAAGCTAGCCTGATGACGTACACTGTAAGTTCAATCAATGTGGTTTGCGGGGGAAAGGGCCAGAGCAGGAAACATGCAGGGCGGTGTATTGGGACCTTTATCATTATTGGTCTTATGTGTGGCTGTAAGCATCAGAGAAAAAAATGCAGATCGCAGAAGGGCCAAAGGTCATCATTGGGGAACAACAACAGGCGTCGAGGGAGCCACAGAGCAGCGCTAGTGGGCCACGGAGTATTTACTTAGGAATATGGAATATATAGTGCATTTGGAAATAATTCAGAACCTTTCAATTTTTCACATTCTGCTACATAAGACCCTTATTCTAAAATTGATAAATCATTTTTCCCCCTCATCAATACACAGACAATACCACATAATTACAAAGCTAAAACAGGTTTTTGGACATTTTTGCAAATGTTATTAAAAATAAAATAAACAGAAATACCTTATTTACATAAGTATTCAGACCCTTTGCAATGATATTCGAAATTGAGCTCAGGTGCATCCTGTTTTCATTGATCATCTTTGATTGGAGTCCACCTGTGGTGAATTAAATTAATTCGACATAATTTGGAAAGGCACACACCTGTCTACATAAGGTCCCACAGTTGACAGTGCATGTCAGTGCATGTCGACCATGAGGTCGAAGGAATGTCAGTAGAGCTCCGAGACAGGATTGTGTCGAGGCACAGATCTGGGGAAGGGTACCGAACAATGTCTGCTGCATTGACAGTCCCCAAGAACACAGTGGCCTCCATTATTCTTAACTGGAAGAAGTTTGGAACCACCAAGACTCTTCCTAGAGGATACCCCAAACAGAAAACATGGATTACAGGCAAAATTCGCACTGAGCTAAAGGGTAGAGCTGCCGCTTTCAAGGTGCGGGACTCTAACCCAGAAGCTAATAAGAAATCCCGCTATGGCCTCCGACGAACCATGACACAGGCAAAGCGTCAATACAGGACTAAGATCGAATCGTACTACACCAGCTCTGACGCCCGTCGGATGTGGCAGGGCTTGCAAACTACTAGACTACAAAGGGAAGCACAGCTGCGAGCTGCCCTGTGACACGAGCCTACCAGACAACCTAAATCACTTCTATGCTAGCTTCGAGGCAAGCAACACCGAGGCATGCATGAGAGCATCAGCTGTTCCGGACGGCTATTGCGGACGACTTTAAACAGGTCAACATTTACAAGGCCGCTGGGCCAGATGAATTACCAGGACGTGTGCTCCGGGAATGTGCTGACCAACTGGCAGGTGTCTTCACTGACATTTTCAACATGTCCCTGATTGAGTCTGTAATACCAACATGTTTCAAGCAGACCACCATAGTCCTTGTGCCCAAGAACACTAAGGTAACCTACCTAAATGACTACAGACCCGTAGCACTCACATCCATAGCCATGAAGTGCTTTGAAAGGCTGGTCATGGCTCACCTTAACACCATTATCCCAGAAACTCTAGACCCACTCCAATTTACATACTGCTCAAACAGATTCACAGATGATGCAATCTCTATTGCACTCCACACTGCCCTTTCCCTCCAGAACAGAAGAAACACCTACGTGAGAAGGCTGTTCATTGACTACAGCCCCCAGGTGGTGAGGATAGGAAGCAACACATCTGCCACACTGATCCTCAACACTGGAGCCCATCAGTCCCCTCTCCTGTACTCCCTGTTCACCCACAACTGCATGGCCAGGCACGACACCATAATTAAGTTTGCAGACGACACAACAGTGGTAGGCCTGATCACCGACAACGTTGAGGCAGCCTATAGGGAGGAGGTCAGAGACCTGGCCGGGTGGTGCCAGAATAACAACCTATCCCTCAACGTGATCAAGACAAAGGAGATGATGGTGGACTACAGGAAAAGGAGGACCGAGCACGCACCCATTGTCATCAACGGGACAGTAGTGGAGCAGGTTGAGAGCTTCAAGTTCCTTGGTGTCCACATCACCAACAAACTAGAATGGTCCAAACACACCAAGAGTCATTAAGAGGGCACGACAAAACCTATTCCCCCTCGGGAGACTGAAAAGACTTGGCATGGGTCCTCAGATCCTCAAAAAGTTCTACAGCTGCAACATCGAGAGCATCATCATCACTGGTTGCATCACTGCCTGGTACGGCAACTGCTCTGCCTCCGACCGCAAGGCACTACAGAGGCTAGTGCGTATGGCCCAGTACATCACTGGGGCCAAGTTTCCTGTCACCAGGCGGTGTCAGAGGAACCTCATCACCAGGCGGTGTCAGAGGAAGGCCCTAAAAATTGTCAAAGACACCAGCCACCCCAGTCATAGACTGTTCTCTCTGCTACCGCATGGCAAGCGGTATTGGAGCGCCAAGTCTAGGACCAAAAGACACTAAACTGCTTTTACCCCCAAGCCATAAGACTCCTGAACAGGTAATCATATAGCTACCCGGACTATTTGCATTGTGTCCCGGAACCCCCCCCCCAAACCCCACTTTTACGCTGCTGCTACTCTCTTTTTATCATCTATGCATAGTCACTTTAACTATACCTACATGTACAAATTACCTCAATTATCCAGACTAACCGGTGCCCCCGCACATTGACTCTGTACCAGTACCCCCTGTATATAGCCTCACTACTGTTATTTTCACTGTTTTCTTTCTTTATTTCTGTACTTATCAATTGTTACCTAATGCCAATTTTTTACTTAAAAATTGCACTGTTGGTTGGTGTATGAATTTCGATGTAAAGTCCACACCTGTTGTATTCGGTACACATGACAAATAAACTTTGATTTGATTCCATGTGATAGAGCTGGTCGCCCGGCAAAACTGAGCAATCGGGGGAGAAGGGCCTTGGTCAGGAAGGCGACCAAGAACCCGATGGTCACTCTGACAGAGCTCCAGAGTTCCTCTGTGGAGATGGGGGAACCTTCCAGGGGGACAACAATCTCTGCAGCACTCCACCAATCAGGCCTTTATGGTAGAGTGGCCAAGGCACATGACAGCCCGCATGAAGTTCACCTTCCAACAGGACAACGACACTAAGTACACAGCCAAGCCAAAGCAAGAGTGACTTTGGGACAATTCTCTGAATGTCCCAGCCAGAGCCCAGACTCAAACCCGATCAAACATCTCTGGAGCTTTGCAGCGACGCTCCAATCCAACCTGACAGGGCTTGAGAGGATCTGAAGAGAAGAATGTGAGAAACCCCCCAAATACAGGGATGCCAAGCTTGTAGCGTCATACCCAAGATGACTCAAGGCTGTAATCACTGTCAAATATGCTTCAACAAAGTTCTGAGTAAAGGGTATGAATAGTTATGTAACTGTAATAATTAAAAAAAATGTCTCAAATCTGGTTTTTGCTTTGTTATGGGGTATTGTGTATAGATTGATGAGGGGAGAAAAAATTATTTCATTTTAGAATGAATCTGTAACGTAACAAAATGTGGACAAAGTCAAGGGGTCTGAATACTTTCCGAATGCACTGTATAACCCCGGAACATGAATGGAGGTGTCCCCTAGGGGAACTTGGAGAGAAATCAGGGGTTAAAGTGGAGACCTCTGGCCAACGGAGGGGACAACTGCTACTACGCAACCAAATCTAAATCTCAGCTAAATCTTCCCACCTCAGGAGAAGGTAAGGAAGGATGGGGCCTAATCTAGTGGCCCCGAACCTCTTAAAAGTCACAAATTGTGTTTCTAGTGTCAAGTACCTGCAGTCCTTTTTAAATTACAGTCACTTAATTTGGTTGTAAATTGAGACACCTGTCTCCTTGCTGCAGATCTACTTGCTGTAATGGAGAGGTTTTGGACAAAGCCGGGATGAATTGACTATAATTAAGAGAGACAACGGGTGCTTATTGCTATTCATGGCGGAACTAGTGGATCCTTGAAGTTTGAGTGCTAAACAATACGAAGCAGGGTTCTCAGCCGCCCCAAAGCTTTACCTGTTTTGTTGGAGAGTTTGAAGAGGACATTCTTGTTGGTGATACCACACACATTCCGGACCGAGGCGATGCAGCTGTAGTTGGCGTAATCCTGAGGTCGAAGGTTCTTCAGCTTTAGAATCTTGGTCTCCCCCTGCAACTCAGAAAGAAACAGTGTTGCACCACCTTGTGCTGCACCGCCTTGCTGAGGCCTCTCGCTCTTAATGTGTCTTACAAAAGGGTAAGATAGCAGTGGTATTGACCTCGTCCCTTCATCTCACACACATCAAAGAGCTTCCTTGGCAGCGTTTCAACAATGAGTTCATTCCCCGTCTTCAAACGAGGAGTAGTATCTTTATACCAAGCTTTCCAATTCATTAAGTTCATTAGCTGTCTATTTGTATGTGCTTGAAACGGTGTGCTTGGAACAAATGTCAAGATGCATACATGTGCTATTAATACACACATCAATTATTTTACCAACAACAGCTGTTTTGTCTGCCCTCGTGTATACCTCCATCTTTGTGGCACTGGCAACATACTTCCAATATGCTACTTACGTTACTTATGTTCTTAAAGGCATGCTCCAGTACCTGGGCAACTAGTAAGTCTTTTTTAACCCTTTACACTCGTACCCATATACTGGTTGAAAATGGCATATTTGGAACGCAGTGGCTGTACACCAACATGATATACATAACGCCAGAACTCTGGCGATGTACGGGTTTTGACTGACAGCCGTTCTGAGCCGTTTCCCTCTTCCCAAATTTCGCAAATGTTTTGCTGTCTGAGTGAGGGAAATGCTTTGAAAATTAGACATTGAGTATTATAATAAATACCGCTTTGATGTCATACAAGTCAGCCAAACACACGTGAGTCCAAATGTGCACATCACATTTACATATCACAAAACTTCACATATACAGTGTCAACATTTAAGATCAATATGTTTGATGTAAAGTTCCAAGATGACATGGAGTCATACCCTGGGTTGTTCTGAACACAATGAGCCTGTTTGTCCATTGAGGAGAACATTTGCCGCGGCACACGTACCTGAATGCACTCATAACTGAATTACGTGCACCAGAATTATGATCAGTTTCCCTGAATTGCATTGTAAAAGCCTAACACTGCAATATCATATTTTATAACTTAGTTGATCGTGTTGGCAATAGAACAGGCGTGCAAAATATGTTCACCCAGATTGTTATTTATAATGGACCATTTTTGGATTCAGTAAACAACAGTAATTGTGTGATGGCTGGGATGCAGGGTTGTGTTCCAAACAAAACAGCTACAAGTGTACTTGGTCTCGTTCCTCAACGGCAAAGCTAGGAGAGCTCAAAAAAGCACCTTATATGTAGTTGAAGACTCTTCTTTGAGTCATAAAAGTGCATTGAAATTACAGTGCATTGGAGACACTAGTTATTTCTCGAACTCAATTCTGTGTATTTTTTTTGTTTTATGTCACACCCACATTTACCAGGAATATTTTTAGTTGTTGTTGGTATTTTACCCAGTTTTTTTCTCCCAATTTCAATGACTATCTTGTCTCATTGCTGAAACTCCCCAACGGGCTCAGTAGAGGCGAAGGTCAAGTCATGCGTCCTCCGAAACATGACCTGCCAAACCGCACTCCTTAACACTCACCCGCTTAACCCGGGAGCCAGCTGCACCAATGTGTCGGAGGAAACACCGTTCAACTGACGACCCATGTCAGCCTGCAGGCACCCGGCCCGCCACAAGGAGTCGCTAGAACTTAATGAACCCCCCCGTCCGAACCCTCCCCTAACCCAGACGATGCTGGGCCAATTGTCCTTCGGCCTATGGAACTCCCGGTCATGGCGGGTTGTGACATAGCCTGGTATCGAACCCAGGTCTGTAGTGACATCTCAAGCACTGCGATGCAGTACCTTAGACTGCTGTGCCATTCGGGAGGCCCCCAGGAATGTCAGACATACGACTCATTGTCAAAATGCTCTTATCTCTCCTGTCAACGAAGATTACTTTGCAAAAAGAGAAGAGTTAGATGACATGTTTTGAAAAGGCAGATGCCATTTTCCAACCTTTCACAGAAATTGCCCTCACGAAACATCATCCCATTTGGGATTCAAGGGTTCCAATGGGAGACGTTCCAAATGCTGTGAAGGAGGTAAACACACTTAGTCTGATCTAAAAATATGCATGAAAAGTAATGACATAGGAGTTCCTTAATAGCTAAAATGCTGATCAGAGGGATGGGTTGTTTGATCTATCTAGGGTCTCAAACTCAAATTACCTGAAGGCCAGAAAAGTCCTCCTGAGGCCCTGATTCCAATAGGTCTGTTGGACATAGGGCTGTTACGGTGACCGTATTACCGCCTCATCGGTGGTCACGAGTCATGGAGGCAGTCAAATTCCACATGACTGTTTGGTCACGGTAATTAGGCTTCTCTTCTCCAAGCTGTGATATTGCTAACGGTCATTAGTAGCCTACCAAACTTGCTAACTACCTGGTACTCAGCACTCTATTGTCCCTCTAATCACTCTGACATCAATGCAAATCTAATCAAAAATCTAATCAAACACTTCATAAAAGCCCATGAGCTCATGTTGCACAACATTTCTATAGGCTATGCAATTGTGCAAGAAAACAGAGTGATGGCCTCTACTAAAAAAAGGAGGAACCCATCAGCTTACCATATTTATTTCTCAACTTTCCTAATATTGCGCACATTGTTTATCTTTACAACAGGAACACAGCACAAGTGCTCTCCATTCACTATTTAAGTGAATAGATGACAAAAGGCTACCCGTTTCAAGACCGGTGCATGAAGATGGTCCATTCTAAATCCAAACAAATTTCACACCTACAGTACCAGTCAAAGGTTTTGAACCACCTACTCATTGAAGGGTATTTCTTTGTCTTGATGACAGCTTTAAACATCAAGGCAAAGGGTGGCTACTTTGAAGAATCTCACATTTAAAGTATACACTACCGTTCAAAAGTTTGGGGTCACTTAGAAATGTCCTTGATTTTGAAAGAAAAGCACATTTTTTGTCCATTAAAATAACATCAAATTGATCAGAAATACAGTGTAGACATTGTTAATGATGTAAATGACTATTGTAGCTGGAAAAGGCTGATTTTTTAATGGAATATCTACATAGGCGTACAGAGACCTATTATCAGCAACCATCCCCCCCTGTGTTCCAATGGCATGTTGTGTTAGCTAATTGATCATTAGAAAACCCTTTTGCAATTATGTTACAGTAGCACAGCTGAAAACTGTTGTTCTGATTAAAGAAGCAATAAAACTGGCCTTCTTTAGACTACGTGAGTATCTGGAGTATCAGCATTTGTGGGTTTGATTACGGGCTCAAAATGGCCAGAAACAATGAACCTTTTTTTTTTTTTTTTTTTACATTTTCTCCCCTTTTTCTCCCCAATTTTGTGGTATCCAATTGTTAGTAGCTACTATCTTGTCTCATCGCTACAACTCCAGTACGGACTCGGGAGAGACGAAGGTTGAAAGTCATGCGTCCTCCGATACACAGCGCGCATCCAACACGGAAGCCAGCTGCACCAATGTGTTGGAGGAAACACCGTGCACCTGGCAACCTTGGTTGGCGCACACTGCGCCCGGCCCGCCACAGGAGTCGCTGGTGCGCGATGAGACAAGGATATCCCTAATGGCCAAGCCCTCCCTAACCCGGACGACGCTATGCCAATTGTGCGCCGCCCCACGGACCTCCCGGTTGCGGCCGGTTACGACAGAGCCTGGGCGCGAACCCAGAGTCTCTGGTGGCACAGCTGGGGCTGCAGTACAGCGCCCTTAACCACTGCGCCACCCGGGAGGCAAAACAATGACCTTTCTTCTGAAATTTGTCATTCTATTCTTGTACTGAGAAATGAAGGCTATTCCATGCGAGAAATTGCCAAGAAACTCAAGATCTCGTACAACGCTGTGTATTACTCCGTTCACAGAACAGCGCAAACTGGCCCTAACCAGAATAGAAAGACCCTTGCACCCTTCGGTCTCAATGTAGACTTTGATCAGCAGCCATTCTTGTGATTTTTGTGACTTTGCCATTGTAATTGTTTGTAGGCTTATGTAGTCTAAATTGAATCTATGATCGTATGCTATCCATTTGTTTTTTGTAGGTTGTTCTTTGCACGTCATTTTAATATTTGAGAATTAACCAATGATATTAGGCCATACTTGGCCATGATTACAGAAACCTGTGTATGTCTTTTGGCACTATATAAACGAGTCACCCTGCAATGTTTGTGATTATACACTGATGAAGACAGCTTGCCTGTCGAAACATTGGACATTACATTTTTGCACCTGAGCTCTTAGAGTGTGCGGCTCTCCTTTATTTTCAAACACTCCCTAAAACAATTCTGCGAGCAGGCTTTTCTAATCGACCTGGCCCGGGTATACTGGAAGGATATTGACCTCATCCTGTCGGTAGAGGGTTCCTGGTTGTTCTTTAAAAACCATCTTAAATAAGCATGCCCTTTCAAAAAATGTAGAACTAAAAACAGATATAGCCCTTGGTTCACTCCAGACCTGACTGCCCTCGACCAGCACAAACACATCCTGTGGCGAACTGCACTAGCATCGTATAGTCCCAGCGATATGCATTTTTCAGGGAAGTCATGCTGCCCATGCTTTCCTCCTGGCTACCCCAACCCTGGCTAACAGCTCCGCACCCCCGCAGCTACTTGCCCAAGCCTCCCAGCTTCTCCTTCACCCAAATCCAGATAGCAGATGTTCTGAAAGAACTGCAAAACCTGGACCCGTACAAATCCGGTGGGCTAGACAATCTGGACCCTCTTTCTAAAATCATCCGCAGCCATTGTTGCAACCCCTATTAACAGTCTGTTCAACCTCTCTTTCGTATCATTCGAGATCCCTAAAGATTGGAAAGCTGCTGCGGTCATCCCCCTCTTCAAAGGGGGTGACACTCTAGACCCAAACTGTTACAGATCTAAATCCATCCTGCCCTGCCTTTCAAAACTCTTTCTAAACTCGTCAAAAAGCAAGTTAATAAACAGATCACTGACCATTTCGAATCGCACCGTACCTTCTCCGCTGTGCAATCCGGTTTCCGAGCTGGTCACGGGTGCACCTCAGCCACGCTAAAGAAATTAAACAATATCATAACCGCCATCGAT
The DNA here is from genome assembly GCF_021184085.1 of Oncorhynchus gorbuscha. Taxonomy (NCBI): domain Eukaryota; kingdom Metazoa; phylum Chordata; class Actinopteri; order Salmoniformes; family Salmonidae; genus Oncorhynchus; species Oncorhynchus gorbuscha. The sequence continues at coordinate 8,212,529 of NC_060189.1, forward strand.
AAAAGACAGTACTGTGCAGCCGTCTTCATCGACCTGAACAAGGCATTCGACTCTGTCAATCACCGCATTCTTATTGGCAGACTCAACAGCCTTGGAATCTCAAATGACTGCCTCGCCTGGTTCACCAACTACTTCTCAGATGGAGTTCAGTGTGTCAAATCGGAGGGCCTGTCGTCCGGACCTCTGGCAGTCTCTATGGGGGTGCCACAGGGTTCAATTCTCAGGCCGACTCTTACTCTGTATATATCAACAATGTCGCTATTGCTGCTGGTGATTCCCTGATCCACCTCTACGCAGACGACACCATTCTGTATACATCTGTCCCTTCTTTGGACACTGTGTTAACAAACCTCCAAACGAGCTTCAATGCCATACAACACTCCTTCCGTGGCCTCCAACTGCTCTTAAACGCTAGTAAAACTAAATGCATGCTTTTCAACTGATCGCTGCCCGCACCCGCCCGCCCGACTAGCATCACTACTCTGGACGGTTCTGACTTAGAATATGTGGACAACTACAAATACCTAATGACTAAACTGTCATTCCAGACTCATATTAAACATCTCCAATCCAAAATTAAATCTAGAATCGGCTTCCTATTTCGCAACAAAGTCTCATTCACTCACGCCGCCAAACATACCCTCGTAAAACGGACTATCCCACCGATCCTCGACTTTTCGGTGATGTCATTTACAAACTAGCCTCCAACACTACTCAGCAAACTGGATGCAGTCTATCACAGTGACATGCGTTTTGTCACCAAAGCCCCATATACCACCCACCACTGCGACCTGTATGCTCACGTCGGCTGGCCCTCACTACATATTCGTTGCCAGACCCACTGGCTCCAGGTCATCTATAAGTCTCTTATAAGCTACTACGGCCTATTTATTGCCTTACCTCCTCACGCCATTTGCATACACTGTATATAGACTTTTTTCTATTGTGTTATTGACTGTACGTTTGTCTATTCCATGTGTAACTGTGTTGTTTGTGTCCCACTGCTTTGCTTCATCTTGGCCAGGTCGCAGTTGTAAATGATACCTTGTTCTCAACTGGCCTACCTGGTTAAATAAAGGTGATATAAAAAATAATAATAAATGTGCAACATTAACATCTACACTGTATTTCAGATATATTTTATGTTATTATTGGACCTAAAATGTTATTTTCTTTTTTTTTATACAAGGACATTTCTAAGTGACCCCAAACTTTTGAAAGGCAATGTATTTTGATTTGTTTAGCACTTTTTTGGTTACTACGTGATTCCATGTGTTATTTCATAGTTTTGATGTCTTCACTATTATTCTACAATGTAGAAAATAGTAAAAAAATTAAGAAAAACCATGGAATGAATAGGTGTCCAAACTTTTGACTGGTACTGTATATTATTTAGTATATGCAAAGACAAGATTAAATCAAGAATTGTGTGATGGATGACAATATTAGCCTGTCACTTGTGAATGATATATTATCACTTGTGAATGATGCCCAGCATAAGAAACAAAGCCTTTCTTTTGCAACTTTTTATAATTATATTCACACACCTCATGTAGCCTAGCCCATAGGCCTATATGTTTTAATGTTTGTATCACAACTAAAGTGGCCAAATAACTTCTTAAAATTATGCACATTAATCCGCTTTATAAGGGGGGGTAGAGCCTAACTGACATACATAAGCAGTGTGTGAGTTTCAAGTTTGGGGAAGTTCATTTTCACCATATAAATGCACCTTTATAACAAAAGCATCATTTGCATAATCACATTGTCACTTTTGATAATGGTGTTTTCCCACTAACGGAACATTTGCGCTTATAGCCTACTACCATGTGCGCATTGCTGCGCTTATAATATGAAGAAATAGCCTAATAGTTTATCAACATTTTAAGCTAAACATTTATTTTTAATGCTAGTGTTAGTATTCATTTGGGATCTACTGCATCCCACAACTGTCCCAGACTATGTTTGGAAAATGTATTTCTCGCACAGAATAGAATAAGTCAACTTTTGTACTATGGAGGATAGTATTTTGACATAGGCTAGTGCTTTTGCTGTTTGTTAGGCCTACTCTTCTTGTTGGCTGACGAAAAGTAAATGTGGATAGTTCTTCCAATATCTTCCATATGCACCTCGGAAATGGATAAAGACATGTGCAGTTGCGTACCCGATATGTCTGTCTTCACTTGTAGCCTGTGAGAAAGACCCGATCACGTGATGGAGTGCCATGTGAGTGAGAGGTGCTTCAGAGCGTTCAGTACTCAGGGAAAAAGGCACAACGCAGCACTACGGACCAAGGAAACAACGGCCACAAAAGGCATAGATTTTTTGCGGGTGCATTAAGGCCACAAAGAATGCCGCAGTGAAGTTTGAGGCATTATCAAGTGCTTGTCAAATTGTGAATGAGAGACTAATGAAGTGTGTACAGCCTGCGCAAAAAAACTAAGCAGAGCTCATGCCTTTCAAGCTACTTTAAAAAAAATCATCTTTAGAGTCGCATCATGCAGCCTTAGAATGTATTGAAAATTCAAACATATAGCCCAACGTTTGTAGAACAACTAAAGTTATATTAATAACCCTAAATTAAGAATATAGGAGGACCTATTTCTTTGTTAACCGCTCAACACAGAAAAGCCGCATGTGCGCACTCCCTCAAATCGTTTATTCAGCTTTGTTCAATTGTATTCTTCATACTATAAAATAATATAAAATAATGCAATGGAATTCTAAGCAAATATTGTCTGCTAAATGAACTACCGTAGCCCACAGACATTTTGACATAGCCACATCAGGATTCTTTATTCTGTTATTCTGAAATATACTACATTTTCTTCATATCATGCTTCTTTAGATCTGTCTAAAATAAATAATGTATTTATTGTGAAGGTCTAGGCTATATTACATGGATTTATTAGACTTTTTAAAATGTAGATGTTCCAAAGATCTGCATCAGTGGCTTGTAGGCTGTATATGGAAGCCAGGAGATGCTAAATGTGTTTATATTAATTAACGGTCAATTACCATGAGACCCGACAGTTATTTACTTGACAATCACTGGCTGACAAAATTTCGTGACAGCCGTAGCCCTAGTGGGACCACAAGAAAGCAGCTCTCAGGACGGGTTTGGCCCCCAGGCCACGAGTTGCAGACCCCTGATCTAGCTGTTGCAGCATGTGTGGACTCTGGGCTTACTTGTGTGAAGAAGGGCTCGTAGATCTCCACGCCCTTATCCGAGCCTTGGGACAGGAATTCTTGGCCACGCCTCCAGCTGTAGCGCACCGGGGGGTTGGAGTTAGCCATGCAGCGCAGGAACACCGTCCTCTCATAGTAGAACTGTTCCTTAGCCTCCCCGATGCTCTGGTGGACAGTTACAATGGGATCATCCAAATCTAGAGCAAGAACATAGAAACAATGGCATCAAGGTGCCGCCAAGCAGTCTTTGTTTGCCACACACTTGTTAAGGTCAAAGCATGAAGTGCAATTACATGATCTACTTAGTCCCAGGGACCTATTTATGTACAGTGGCTGGGATTTAATGAACTGTGCTGGTTCAAGTGGTTGTTGTCATCTGTTGCCATCAAATGTTCCCCCTTAAGCTCATCAATGGAGCCTGTGATGCACTCACGCTAAAAGTGCATGAAAAGAAGGAAAAAACATGTGTTTTTATGCCAAATGTAATTCCCTTATAAATACCATATCAATCATATACATACAGTGTGAAATATCATATAAACACATACAGTGGGGAGAAGAAGTATTTGATACTGACAGGATTTGGCCAGGGTTGTTCCGGTTTTTGGTCACTAGATGCCCCCATTGTGCTTTTTGACCTTTTGTTTTCCCTTGATCCCCATTATTATTTGCACCTGTGCCTCGTTTCCCCTGATTGTATTTAAACCCTTAGTTTTCCTCAGTTCTTTGCTCTGTGTTTGTATGTTAGCACCCAGCCCTAGTATTCTGTGAACTCTTGTTGATCCTGGTGGACTCTCTTGTGGAATTCTGTTTTTTGTTCTTGTTTATTTATTTTTGAGTATCTTTTGAGGCTTTTTATGCTATACCTACCACCTTGTGGATTTACCTTTTTGTCTTGGAGGATTACCTTTGTTCTTGTGGAATTCCTTTTGAGGTTGTGGAGTTACATGTTTTCCTGAAGGACTTCACTTTTTACTTCATTAAATACACCGTCTCAAGTACTGCTGTGTCTGCCTCATCTTCTGGGTTCTGCCGACTATTCGTGGCTCAGTTGGTTAAGTGACTGTTTCTCACTCCGGAGACCCGGGTTCGTAACCGGGTCCTGACAGAAACACAGAGCCAAAAATGAACCCAGAGGCAGCCAGTTCCCAGGACCTTGTTGCCATGCTGTCCCACCACCAGGAGACTGTCCAACGCCACGAAGCCGCCCTGGTTCAGCAAGAGGCCTTAATGGCTAGACATTCTCATCTTCTGTCGGAGATGCTGACTTCCATAAAGCAGATATCTGATGGACTTACCCCGGCAACAGTTCCCGTCCCAGTACCTCAGAGTCACGTACCCATGGCAGTTAACCCTCTGGCTGAACCTCGTCTTCCACCTCCCCAACGGTTCTCAGGTGATCCAAGTGCTTGTAAAGGGTTTCTCACCCAATGTTCTCTCTCCTTCGAGCTGCAACCCTCGTCGTTCCCCACCGACCGGTCTAAGATCGCATATATCATCACCCTGCTGTTGGAAAAAGCCCTGGCCTGGACTACTGCTGTGTGGGATGCCCATAGTTCCTGCTGTGCCAGCTACTCTGCCTTTGCTGAGGAATTCAAACGAGTGTTTCAAGGCCCAAGCAGTGGTCCTGACTCAGCCAAACAGCTCCTGACTCTCCACCAAGGTCGGCGCAGCGTGACGGACTATGCCATCCAGTTCCGCACTGTGGCAGCAGCGAGTGGCTGGAACAACGAGGCGCTCACGGTGTGCTTTCTGAAAGGCCTTTCCGACACTATCCAAGATGAACTGGCCACTCGGGAACCACCGGACAATCTCGAGTCCCTGATCAAGTTGGCCTCACGCATTGACCAGCGTCTGAGAGAGAGAGAACTCAACCGTAGACCTCTAGCCCCTATCAGTCCCAGCTCCGAGTCCCCACCTTTATCCTCGCTGGCTCCACCAGAACCCATGCAGATTGGACGCATCTCCCAGGCTGAGAGAGACCGCCGGATGAGGGAGCGACGCTGTCTATATTGCGGCAAACCGGGCCATTTCCGTTCCACGTGTCCCGGGCTCCAGGGAAACGCTCTGTCCCGTACAGACCGGGGGGAACTATAATGGGAAACATAACCTCCTCCCATCCGTCCAACTCCTGTCTGCTCATTCCAGTCACCCTTTCCTGGGACAACCACAAGCTTCACCTTCAAGCCTTGGTAGACTCTGGAGCCGCAGGTAACTTCATGGATGGTGTCTGGGCGAAGGAGAATGGCGCTCCCTCTGAACCTCTAAGTGACCCCATGAGGGTTACTACATTGGATGGAAGCCCTTTGGGATCTGGACTTGTCACTCATGTCACTACATCCTTGCGACTTTCAGTTTCACAACACCAGGAATTGATGAACTTTCATTTGATCTCCTGTTCCGAGTTCCCTCTCGTCCTTGGATACCCCTGGCTTCACAGCCATAACCCTCACATCGACTGGTCTGTGGGCACTATCAAGCAGTGGGGTCCTACGTGCCAAGCTACTTGTATTTTCCCGAATTCCCCGAGTTCTACTCCCGAGTCTTTAGAATCCATCGACCTGACCCCAGTTCCCGAGTGTTACCATGACCTCAAACTGGTATTTAGCAAACAGAGGGCCACCATGCTACCACCCCATAGACCTTATGATTGCCCCATCGAACTGTTTCCGGGCACTTGCCCCCCCAGGGGTCGGATCTTTTCCCTATCTCCACCCGAACGAGCTGCTATGGATACCTACATCAAGGACGCTCTGGAAGCAGGCCTCATGCGTCCATCCACCTCCCCGGCGGGAGCAGGGTTTTTCTTTGTGGCCAAGAAAGACGGTGGATTACGTCCTTGCATCGACTACCGGGGACTCAATGCCATAACCGTCCGTAACCGTTACCCGCTACCCCTTATGGCTACAGCCTTCGAGCTGCTCAAGGAAGAAGTTGTAATCACTAAGCTTGACCTGCGGAACGCATACCATCTTGTGCGGATCAGACCTGGTGACGAGTGGAAGACCGCTTTCAACACGCCTACTGGTCACTATGAATACTTGGTGATGTCCTTCGGCCTGACCAACACCCCAGCGGTGTTCCAAGCGCTCATAAACAATGTGCTTAGGGATATGCTTAACATATTTGTGTTCGTTTACTTGGATGACATCCTCATCTTTTCGAGCTCTTTTCAAGAACACACAAAGCATGTCAGACAAGTACTCAAACGCCTCCTAGACAGCCATCTGTACGTTAAGCCGGAAAAATGTGAATTCCATTCATCCCGAGTACAATTCCTGGGATTTGTAGTGGAACCCGGTCGAGTCCAAATGGACCCCAGGAAGGTAGGGGCGGTAGCGGATTGGCCCACCCCCAAATCCGTTAAGGAAGTTCAGCGTTTCCTGGGCTTCACTAACTTTTACCGCAAGTTCATCAAGAACTTCAGCTTGGTGGCAGCCCCTCTCTCAGCTTTAACCAAGGGTGGCAATGCAAGGTTTTTGTGGGGAAGAGAAGCTGAGACGGCCTTCCAAGGACTCAAGCAGCGCGTCCTCTCTGCTCCCATCCTGATACTACAGACTACGGATGAACCGTTTGTGGTGGAGGTAGACGCCTCAGAGGTTGGTGTTGGAGCAGTCCTGTCTCAGAGGGGTGAAGACAAGAAGCTTCATCCGTGCGCTTTCTTCTCACACCGGCTTACCCCGGCTGAGAGGAACTACGATGTGGGGGATCGTGAACTCCTAGCGGTTAAGATGGCATTGAAGGAATGGAGACACTGGCTCGAGGGGGCTTCTCACCCGTTTCAAGTGCTTACGGACCACAAAAATCTGGAGTATATCCAGCAGGCGAAGCGGTTGAACTCTAGACAAGGTAGATGGTCTTTTCTTCAATCGATTCCAGTTTATCCTCACCTATCGGCCCGGGTCGAAGAATCTCAAACCGGATGCCCAGTCCCGAGTCTACGCTCCTGCCATTCGAGATGACACGGACATGCCTGTCCTTCCTGCTGCTAAGATCGTGGCTCCAATCTCGTGGCAAGTTGAGGATACCGTGAGACGAGCTCAAGCTATCGAACCAGACCCGAAAGGAGGTCCTGCCAATCGGTTGTTTGTCCCCAAGGCAGTGAGGGCTCAGGTCCTTCTGTGGGGGCACTCCTCTCGCCTCACCTGTCACCCGGGTGTAAGTCGCACCTTGGAGTTCATCCAGCGTAAATTCTGGTGGCCTACCATAAGAGAAGACATTGCCACTTTCGTCAATGCCTGCCCCGTGTGCTGCCAGGGCAAATCTTCTCACCTCCGCCCTCAAGGACTCCTTCACCCTTTACCTGTTCCCCACAGACCCTGGTCCCATATCTCGTTGGACTTTATTACTGGCCTTCCTCCATCCCATGGCAATACTACTATCCTAGTCATAATCGACAGGTTTTCAAAGGCGGTCAGGTTCGTCCCTCTGACTAAGTTACCTTCTGCCAAGGAAACAGCTGAGTTGGTAATTAATCATGTGTTCCGAGTCTTCGGCATTCCTCAAGATATGGTTTCTGACAGAGGTCCCCAGTTCGCCTCAAGGTTTTGGAAGGCCTTCTGCCAACTCATGGGGGCTTCTGCCAGTCTATCTTCAGGGTACCATCCGGAGTCCAACGGCCAAACAGAGAGGATGAATCAAGAGCTGGAAACCACCCTCCGATGTATGACTCGTAACAACCCGTCCACATGGTCGTCCTTCATTGTTTGGGCCGAATACGCGCACAACACCTTACGCTCCTCCTCCACTGGTATGTCCCCGCACGAGTGTCAGTTTGGCTATGCCCCTCCATTGTTCCCGGACCAGCCTTGAAGTTCGTCAGACGCTGTCGGCTTATGTGGAGGAAGACCCGTCTTAATCTTATGCGTTCCTCACAGAGGTACCAACAACAAGCCAACAGACGTCGCCGTCCCGGGCCTACCCTGCGCCCCGGCCAGAGAGTCTGGCTCTCCACAAGAGACTTACCACTACGGGTGGAGTCTCGCAAGCTGTCCCAAAAATACATTGGTCCCTTTAAGGTTGCCATGAGAGTTAAACCAGTTTCTTATCGCCTACACTTACCAAAAAGACCAAAAAGCTCTATTTTTGTCTCATCAGACCACATGGCCTTCTCCCATTCCTCCTCTGGATCATCCAGATGGTCATTGGCAAACTTCTGACGGGCCTGGACGTGCGCTGGCTTGAGCAGGGGGACCTTGCGTATGCTGCAGGATTTTAATCCATGATGGCATAGTGTGTTACTAATGGTTTTCTTTGAGACTGTGGTCCCAGCACTCTTCAGGTCATTGACCAGGTCCTGCCGTGTAGTTCTGGGCTGATCCCTCACCTTCCTCATGATCATTGATGCCCCACAAGGTGAGATCTTGCATGGAGCCCCAGACCGAGGGTGATTGACCGTCATCTTGAACTTCTTCCATTTCCAATAATTGCGCCAACAGTTGTTGCCTTCTCACCAAGCTGCTTGCCTATTGTCCTGTAGCCCATCCCAGCCTTGTGCAGATCTACAATTGTATCCCTGATGTCCTTACACAGCTCTCTGATCTTGGCCATTGTGGAGAGGTTGGAGTCTGTTTGATTGAGTGCGTGGACAGGTGTCTTTTATACAGGTAACGAGTTCAAACAGGTGCAGTTAATACAGGTAATGAGTGGAGAACAGGAGGGCTTCTTAAAGAAAAACGAACAGGTCTGTGAGAGTCGGAATTCTTACTGGTTGGTAGGTGATCAAATACTTATGTCATGCAATAAAATGCAAATGAATTACTTAAAAATCATACAATGTGATTTTCTGGATTTTTGTTTTAGATTCCGTCTCTCACAGTTGAAGTGTACCTATTATAAAAAAATTACAGACCTCTACATGCTTTGTAAGTAGGAAAACCTGCAAAATCGGCAGTGTATCAAATACTTCTACTCCCCACTGTATATATCTTTATATTTTTCAGGAGAGCATCAAAAATGAGAATACCTGACTTCTACAGTCTACAACCACATAAAAATGACAGTTTTGTACTCTCTGTTATACGGCCAAAATGCCAGGAATCCTCAACCCCATTCACTAGTGTCAATTAAACACACACACACACACACACACACACACACACACACACACACACACACACACACACACACACACACACACACACACACACACACACACACACACACACACACACACACACACACACACACACACACACACACACACACAAAGGTGCTTAGATTCTTTTTTTTGGGTGGGGGGGGGCAAATTTCAGTGAAAAGGACCACTTACACTTCAAAACTTCCGCTCCAATCAAGAGGGAGCTTTTAAAAAAATTGATTTTGATAAGAGCTCTCTAATGACAAAAAAGTGCTCCACGGAAGAGCCACCTAGTATGGGTTACTTTGGGATGCAAACAAGCACCTTGAAAAAGCTGTTTTCCACCAGCCGACTAACTACTGCCACGGGCAGTCCAGAGCCAGACTCATTTCCTATACAAACCATTATAACATCTTTGCCTTTTTTTAATAATAAAAATGGCTTTGTAGATTTAGTCCACGTCAGTTAGTCCGTACAGTTTCTAATTTGATGTCAGACACCCTCTATCAGGGTCATCCGTGTGCTTTATCACCAACCTGCAAGGATTCCAACATAGCATCGCTGAATGGCAACGAAACAGCTACACGTGTCTTTGCTTTGATCAGCTGGTGTAGCAAAGAGGGCAGGATGGATAATAGACTCCCCCAGTAGAGCACACATGAGACAATAAGCAAGGGTTCTGATCTCCGAGTCAGGGGTAATGGCTCTGTGGCTCATTGTCTCCCCCTGGCAATGTTGTCTGCCACTGTCCATCTCCTCCTCTTATTTATCTTGTATCTCAGCAGTAACCCATCTATCCTTTCCTTCTCTCCTTTCTCTCAGAAGAACAGAGTGCAGACGCACCACATTTGTCTTGTTTTTGTATTTTTCAGCTCCCGGGGCACACTGAATTTTCAAACATGGAGACGCTGACTCAATCAACCTCATTTGTTGGGGTTGAGGAATTTGTAGCTGACTCTTTTGAAGGAGAAGGGGGGGAAGGGGAAGATTGCAGCATAAAGCTTCTAGGGGTTAGGGTTAGTTCAGATACAACTCATCCACAGAGGGTAAGTATATCCATCTAGCCTGCCACAGTAAACCCATACATTATGTCTGTCCTCTGACATTTGGAAATTGAATCGCTGCTTTGGAGAGAGTGAGGTGGGCAAACACCAGTAATGTGATGGACTAAAACTAGCAGTATCTGCATAATGCTTCATTTCAGTCAATTTGCAATTATCAGCCCTGATAAACAGAGCAATTAGAACGATTAATGAATTCACCATCTAAATGCTGAACCCAATCCGTCTCTCAAGACCTAAAACGGCTGCACAAATGAAACACTATAAAGTGTAGCCATAAAATTAGATTTGCAATTTGGGTGAACTCTCTCCCCACTGGGCACAGACGTCAGTTCAACGTCTAGTATTTTTATTTACATTTGGTTGAGTTTTGGTTGAGCCAACTAATGTGAATTCAACGTGAAATCAACCATGACGTTGGATTTAGGTTAAACGTTGGGTGAAAGAAAGATGAAATCCTCTGACATTGATTACTTTTTGCATATCCAATCAGTTATCCACATTGACTCAACATCATCACATACACATTTCTTTTTGGGTTGAAATGGTGTGGAAACAATGTTGATTCAACCATTTTTTTTTTGTCCAGTGGGTATTTAATACACACTTCCTGAGGTGTGGTTGCTGCTTTTCCACATTTGCAATGTAGGAATCGGCAGCAGGACTTCAAGCGTCTAAATGTGCATTCCAAATGGCATCCGATTCCCTATATAGTGCACTACTTTGGACCAGAGCCCTATGGACCGTGGCCAAAGGTAGTGCACGATGTAGGGAATAGGGTGCCATTTGGAATGCACCCTCAGTCTGTATTGCTGGAAATCACAATCCCCTTCTGTTTCAGAGCTATCCTTTTCTTCAGCTATGTGTACTGTCAGGACTTCACACAGCTGGGGGGGGGGCAGTTCCATTACTGAGTGAATAAAAACAGCAATGTCACTTATACGATGGCAGCATCCGCAGAGAAATAGCTGCTGTTGTCTGCAATTAACACCTGGGTTGTCCTGAGTAAGGTAGATTTAGTTATTTACTGGGAGGCGGGGGGGGGGGCATTCAAGCGAGTGTATGGCACATTTCATTCTCTGCAATGTCATACCTGTGGTGGTTATCTTTTTTAGACCTTAATGTATTTCAAAAAGCCACGTTGCTTTAACCTGCTTTAAAATGACTTTCATTCAGGCACAACGTCATGTTGCCTGAGAGGGTAAGGACTAGGAGAGAGCGAGTGAATGCCTGTCCTTCAATAGTTTAAACGCAAGGCATGGGTAAGTGGACACAGGCAATCTGCAGGGGGGGGGGCAGAACTGATGATGTGTGCTGCGAACACCGGGGGAGAACAGTGGAAGGAAAGGGCAGGCAGGCGACCGAGGCCTGTCCACTCACAGTAGACGTCCACTCGGATGGACTTGATGGCCGGGGAGCCCAGGCCGTTCTCAGCCTTGCAGTAGTAGCGTCCTCCCTGGAGTCTCTGGATGCGGGTGATGCGCAGGGTCTCGTTGAACACACTGGAGTCCTGGAAGCGGTCCGAGGCGCTACCGGCTGTTTTGGTCCATCGGATCTGGTGTAGGAAAGAGATAAGAGGTCACAGGTGACATCTGCTGACTGAGGACTAATGCTATGGACAACAGGCTGGACTGACAGTAAATTGGGTCAGCCATGGGATAAATTATATTGCAAAACACACCTGTTATTCTGGATTCAAATGAGCCAATGTAGTGCATGTTTTAGAAGAGGTCAAATAATGGACTAATAATGTACATTTTTTCAAATATGGCCTTTATTCAGCCTGAATAAACAACATTCAATAAAAATCAATAGTACCACACATTTTCTTTATTTGTCCATAATGTTCTCTCTATTGAGAACAGCAACAACATATCATACTGTATTAGATGTCATAAGGTGTCATAAGGTGAATGCACCAATTTGTAAGTCGCTCTGGATAAGAGCGTCTGCTAAATGACTTAAATGTAAATGTAAATGTAAATAGATACATAGAGAATAGGTGGACAACTAAATACTTAGGTGTCTGGCTAGACTGTAAACTCTCCTTCCAGACTCATATTAAGCATCTCCAATCCAATCCATTAAATCTAGAATCAGCTTCCTATTTCGAAAACAAAGCCTCCTTCATTCATGCCGCCAAACATACCCTCGTAAAACTGACTATCCTACCGATCCTCGACTTCGGTGATGTCATTTACAAAATAGCCCCCAACACTCTACTCAGCAAACTGGATGCAGTCTATCACAATGCCATCGGTTTTGTAATCAAAGCCCCATATACCACCCACCACTGCGACCTGTATGCTCACGTCGGCTGGCCCTTGCTGCATATTCGTCGCCAGACCCACTGGCTCCAGGTCATCTATAAGTCTCTGCTAGGTAAAGCTCTGCCTTATCTCAGCTCACTGGTCATGATAACAACACCCACCCGTACCACACGCTCCAGCAGGTATATTTCACTAGTCATCCCCAAAGCCAACACCGACCTTTGGCTGCCTTTCCTTCCAGTTCTCTGCTGCCAATGGCTGGAATGAATTGCAACAATCACTGAAGTTGGAGACATATCTCCCTCACTAACTTTAAATATCAGCTATCTGAGCAGCTTACCGATCGCTGCTGTACACAGCCCATCTGTAAATAGCCCATCCAAATACCTTACTCATCCCCATATTGTTTTTATTTACTTTTTTGCACACCAGTATTTCTACTTGCACATCATCACCTGCACATATATCACTCCAGTGTTCATTTGCTAAATTGTCATTACTTCGCTACTATTGGCCTATTTTTGCCTTACCTCCTTACTCCCATTTGCACACACTGTATACAGATGTTTCTATTGTGTTATTGACTGTATGTTTGTTTATTCCATGTGTAAGTCTGTGTTGTTGTTTTTTGTCGCACTGCTTTGCTTTATCTTGGCCAGATCGCAGTTATAAATGAGAACTTGTTCTCAACTGGCCGACCTGGTTTAATAAAGGGGAAATAAATAAAACATCAAAAATATTGATGGTAAAACTGAGTGAAATGTATATCTGTGGCGCTATTCAAAAGCCATTAAAAGGACAAAGCGCATCAAATATTTAGAAGGTGGCTTTGTGTCGGAGTGGTTCTTGTGAGACAACGACGTGACAACGACGTGGCTTACATTCCAACGCCGTCTGGATTCCATACAGCATGAGAACTCTGAGAAAAACAGAACTATAGCTGAACCACAGAAAAACAGCTCTGACAATTCCATGCAACTCTTTGAGGTATTCTCGGCACTAAACCTGTGCGATAAGCAGTCTCAATTTTTTTTTTTATAATAGGTTCAGTGAAATGTGTTGTTTTACAGGGTCAGCCATAGTAGTATGGTGTCCCAGGGGCAAATTAGGGTTAAGTGCCTTGCTCAAGGGAACACTGACAGATTCTTCTAGCCAGCAACCATTCGGTTACTGGCCCAATGCTCTAACCGCTAGGCTACCTGCCGCCCACAATAAGTATTTCATGTGTTTGAGTGTTTGGAGGAGAAATGCATCTGAAACAAGGCAACAAGAAACTAGGCATCTCTGGCATTAGTGATCTGAGAAGGGCGGAGGATGAGAACACCAGTCTCCTGCTGCCTGGCTATCCATCTGAATGGATGTTTCATATACAGATACAGTATATACCATCAGCTTAATTGACATATATATTATATACAATCAGCTTCATTTACATATACAGTATATACAATCAGTATAATTGACAGATACAATCAGCTTAATTTACATATACAGTATACACGATTAGCTTAATTTACATATATAGTATATAAGATTAGTTTAACTTACATATACAGTGGGGGAAAAAGTATTTAGTCAGCCACCAATTGTGCAAGTTCTCCCACTTAAAAATATGACAGAGGCCTGTAATTTTCATCATAGGTACACTTTAACTATGACAGACAAAATGAGAAGAAAAAAAAATCCAGAAAATCACATTTTATGATTTTTAATTTATTTATTTGCAAATTATGGCGGAAAATAAGTATTTGGTCACCTACAAACAAGCAAGATTTCTGGCTCTCACAGACCTGTAACTTCTTCTTTAAGAGGCTCCTCTGTCCTCCACTCGTTACCTGGTCGGGCTACGGGGAGCATTCAACCAGGTAAGGTTGGGCAGGCTCAGTGATCAAGAGCTCCAGTGCGCCTGCACGGTCCGGTCTATCCAGTGCCACCTCCACGCACCAGCCCTCCGATAGCCTGGTGCGGGGGGCTGCCATCTCTCCGTTCTCTGCCTACAGGGTCTCCCGCCTGTCCAGCGCTGCCAGAGCCTTCCTCCTCTCCAGCGCTGCCAGAGCCTCCCGTCTGTCCAGAGCTGCCAGAATCTCCCATCTGTCCTGAGCTGCCAGAGCTGCCAGAAACATCAGTGAGCCAGGATCTGCCAGAGCCGTCAGTCAGCCAGGCGATGCCAGAATCGCCCTTCACTCTGGAGCTGCCGGATTCTCCCGCCTGTCCGGCGCTGCCGGAGGAGTCCTTCACTCCGGCTCTGCCGGAGTCCCCCGCCTGTCACTGCCGGAATCCCCCGTCCATTCAGGATCCATGTCTAGGGTACCCAGTCCAAGGTCGGTGGCGAAGGTCACCGCTTTAAAGAGGCCACGGAGGCGGGCGAAGAGGCGCACTAGAACTATGGTGAAGTGGGGTCCACGTCCCGCGCCAGAACCGCCACCGCGGACAGACGCCCACCCAGACCCTCCCATATAGGTTCAGGTTTTGCGGCCGGAGTCCGCACCTTTGGGGGGGCGGGGGGTACTGTCACGTTCTCACCTTTATTTCCTTTGTTTTGTCTTTATTTAGTATGGTCAGGGCGTGAGTTGGGGTGGGCAGTCTGTTTGTGTTTCTATGTTTTTTCTATTTCTGTGTTTGGCCTGATATGGTTCTCAATCAGAGGCAGCTGTTTATCGTTGTCCCTGATTGAGAACCATATTTAGGTAGCCTGGGTTTCACTGTTGGTTTGTGGATGTTTGTTTCCGTGTCTGTGTTTTTCACCACATGGTACTGTTTCAGTTTTGGAAATCTGCCGTTACATTCCTGGCCATGGACCCAAAATAGCGGATGTTTTGTTCCCCGAGCCACTTAGTTATCACTTTTACCTTATGGCAAGGTGCTCCATCATGCTGGAAAATGCAAACTGTTCCTCGATGGTTGGGAGATGTTGCTCTCGGAGGATGTGTTGGTACCATTCTTTATTCATGACTGTGATCTTAGGCAAAATTGTGAGTGAGCACACTCCCTTGGCTGAGAAGCAAGCCCACATATGGTGTTGTGGAATTATCAGAATTAGTTGAGTAACATAGATAAGATGTGTTATTTTCATGATATGCTTATGAGTTATTTCTCATAAGAATGTATTTTGTTGTACTACAGTGGTGGCCATTGGCAGTTATCTGTTCTATGTCAGGACTAAGTTGCATGGCCACAGAGAGGGGAGAGGTCAAAGTGTCATCATGTGTAAACATATCTTTTCTAGTGGGGAAAGAAGGGTGGCAGTGTCTGGAATCATTCTATGCTCCCTCTAATGTTGTTTCTATCTTAACCTATAGCCTCATTCTCCTCTCCATGAGTTTGTCCAGGAGTTTGTATTTAGAGTGGGTTGTATCTAAATGACAATTTGATATATGCCTGTTGATATGGAGGATTTGGTTTATGGTTCTGGGGTTTGGGAAAGGAGACTAAGCTGAACGACGAATTATGTCTATGCTGTCTGACTATGTGTGTCTTTGCTATTAAAAGGAACTCAGTTGCATTGTAAGGGGGCTCTCAGAGAATTCACTGGGAGACTGAATTTATCTGAGAGTCACAGGATTGTGATAGATCTCATATAATTAAAGATGGACTTTTATAACTAACTCTGACGTGTGTGTGTGTGGTTTGCTCCCATGATTTTGTAAATAGAGGAAATTTCCACGACAATGGTCTCAGGATGCTTTACTGTTGGCATGACACAGGAATGATGGTAGCCCTCACCTTGTCCTCTCCAGACAAGCTTTTTCCGGAAGCCCCAAACAATTGGAAAGGGGATTCAAAATGACTTTATCCCAGTCCTCAGCAGTCCAATCCAGGGTTTCTGGAAAGGCCTACGGAAGGAAGTTTAGAAGGTAGGAATCTCGCCTTAGAGAACCTATCGACAACTGTACCTTTTGCAGAATATCCTGTCCCTGATGTTTTTCCTGGAGAGAAGTGGCTTCTTTGCTGCCCTTCTTGACACCAGGCCATCCTCAAAGTCTTCACCTCACTGTGCGTGCAGATGCACTCACACCTGCCTGCTGGCATTCCTGAGCAAGCTCTGTACTGGTGGTGCCCCGATCCCACAGCTGAATCAACTTTAGGAGATGGTCCTGGCACTTGCTGGACTTTCTTGGGTGCCCTGAAGCCTCCACAACAATTGAACCGCTCTCCTTGAAGTTCTTGATGATCCGATAAATGGTTGATTTAGGTGCAATCTTACTGGCAGCAATATCCTTGCCTGTGAAGCCCTTCTTGTGCAAAGCAATGATGACGGCACGTGTTTCCTTGCAGGTAACCATGGTTGACTGAGGAAGAACAATGATTCCAAGCACCACCCTCCTTTTGAAGCTTCCAGTCTGTTATTCGAACTCAATCAGCATGACAGGGTGATCTCCAGCCTTGTCCTCGTCAACACTCGCACCTGTGTTAACGAGAGAATCACTGACATGATGTCAGCCGGTACTTTTGTGGCAGTGGAAATGTTTTTTGGGGGATTCAGTTCATTTGCATAGCAAATAGGGACTTTGCAATTAATTGCAATTCATCTGATCACTCTTCGTAACATTCTGGAGTATATGCAAATTGCCATCATACAAACTGAAACAGCAGACTTTGTGAAAATGTATATTTGTGTCATTCTCAAAACCTTTGGCCATGACTGTACACTCCACTCCCACTATACTACAATCCCTCTGGCAGTCATGCAGACAATTAGAGAAAATTGTCCATTCAACCCTGGAATTGACCTGGCTGGGGCCCGTGTGAGCCTTCCTGTACGGGCTACTTATGAGCGGGGAAGGTCTGCAGTCCACAGAGCTGAAGTGATGATGGTCCTTAGCCTGGTAGAGCATGGCGCACAGCGGAGGGTAGTGAGCTGAAGCAGAGGGGACCACCCTCCACCAGAACCGTTCCCTCACTTGATGATCCGTAGAATGTATGCACACATGACTGTAAGTCGCTTTGGATAAAAGCGTCTGCTAAATGGCATATATTATTATTATTATATTATTATTATATATTATTATATATATTATTTATTATCATATATTATAAGCAGAGAACCATTCAGGAAGGTTACGTGTGGGGCGGGCATTGTGCAGCCACCCCCACCCCACCCTCCACCACCTCCACCCTGCACCACCTCCACCCTGCACCACCCTCCACCACCTCCACCCTGCACCACCTCCACCCTGCACCACCTCCACCCTGCACCACCCTGCACCACCTCCACCCTGCACCACCTCCACCCTGCACCACCCTCACCCTGCACCCTGCACCACCCTGCACCCTGCACCACCTCCACCCTACACCACCTCCACCCTACACCACCTCCACCCTACACCACCTCCACCCTGCACCATCTCCACCCTCCACCACCCTGCACCACCTCCACCCTCCACCACCTCCACCCTGCACCACCTCCACACTGCACCATCTCCACCCTCCACCACCTCCACCCTGCACCACCTCCACCCTCCACCACCTCCACCCTCCACCACCTCCACCCTCCACCACCTCCACCCTCCACCACCTCCACCCTGAAAATCATCCCCTCTCACTAGCTAATTTGAAACGTTTCACACCCCCATATTCCAAGACAGATAACTTTTGGTCTGGTTTGGTGATCTACTTTTCTCACGGCACCACGGGTGTGGAGGGAAGAATAAATACAATAATACCACTGTGGTTGAGGCACGTTCTGAGGCCGGACAGAGTCGCAACCTAGCTTTGGGTGGCGATCAGGGGGATAAAATACATTTCATGCTTTGCTCAAGATGGTTAGTAGCATGGATTTGTTTACACACATATTGGTGTTGGTTAAAGAACAGCTTTGGAATTCATGGGGCTTAACTACACACGGCTTTCTTTTCGGTGGGGGGGTTAATAGGATGTCCTCTCTCTCTCTCTCAGCAACTTGAACCTCAGAGTTTGGATTTAAATAAAACCACTGTAGCTTTTTAAACATTAAATAGAGAGAAAGCAGCTTTAAAACTTCTAGGCCACCAGACACTTGCCCCCCCCCAAAAAAAAAACTAGCATTCAGAATTCCAATTTGACTCAGTTCTACTGAACAGACTAGGACAATGAAAGACAATGGACAATGCCGCAGATGTTATCATTGTCAACTACGCTATCTGACTTGGTTGAGTCCTAGCGGCTGTTAATGACAAAACAAAGATTTTCATGATGGACCACTGTATAGTCAGGTCTCATAGGAACCCCTTACGAAAAAAGATTGCAGTCAGAGTGCAGTATAACTGCAGTTACGCCTCGATCACACCGACAGCGTTATTGCATTTTGGTACACCAGAAATACAATCATTTCCAATGGCAGTTGCAGTGTGTTCTGTGTGGTACATAGGTTGGATGTGTCGAACGTGTGCATCAAACTATATCTGTGGACGGCTTGACGGAAATGGTAGCAGAACTTCAAACTTTTGTTGCACACCTATCCAGATGATGCTGAGTAACATTTTGCGGAATGACGCTGTCATTGTGATCGAGGTGTTAGAGTGCAGTATATTCTGCAATTACTGCATCCAAAATACCACAGTTGACTGCAGTTACTGCGCTTTTACTGCAGTTTCAAAACTGCATTATTTTTCTGTGAAGGATTACTTTGAACTTGATCTACACTACCGTTCAAAAGTTTGGGGTCCTTGTTTTTGTTTTTTTGTCCATTAAAATAACATAAAATTGATCAGAAATACAGTATAGACATTGTTAATGTTGTAAATGACTATTGTAGCTGGAAACAGCTGATTTTTAATGGAATATCTACATAGGTGTACAGAGGCCCATTATCAGCAACAATCACTCGTGTTCCAATAGCACGTTGTGTTAGCTAATCCAACACAGACACTGGACAGAGGAACTCTGCCTAGAAGGTCAGCATCCCAGAGTCGCCTCTTCACTGTTGACGCTGAGACTGGACAGAGGAACTCTGCCTAGAAGGCCAGCATCCCAAAGTCGCCTCTTCACTGTTGACGTTGAGACTGCTGTTTTGCGGGTACTATTTAATGAAGCTGTCAGTTGAGGACTTGTGAGGCGTTTCTCAAACCAGACACTAATATACTTGTCCTCTTGCTCAGTTGTGTACCGGGGCCTCCCACTCCTCTTTCTATTCTGGTTATAGCCAGATTGTGCTCTTCTGTGAAGGGAGAGTACACAGCATTGTATGAGATCTTCAGATTCTTGGCAATTTCTCAGTTGTATTGCTTCTTTAATCAGAACAACAGTTTTCAGCTGTGCTAACATAATTGAAAAAGGGTTTCCTAATGATCAAGTAAAAAAAAAAGTTAAAATGATAAACTTGGATTAGCTAACACAACGTGCCATTGGAACACAGGAGTGATGGTTGATGATAATGGGCCTCTATATGCCTATGTAGATATTCCATAAAAAATCGGACATTTCCAGCTACAATAGTCATTTACAACATTAACAATGTCTACACTGTATTTCTGATCGATTTTATGTTGTTTTAATGGACATAAAATGTGCTTTTCTTTCAAAACAAGGACATTTCTAAGTGACCCCAAACGTTTGAACGGTAGTATATGTAGCTATAATGTCACATTTACAATATGCTTAGAGATGTGTTATACTGTATAGGCTTCAATATACACAATATAATGTACACAAAATACAGTAATGCATTTCTTTGTAATGTGGCTTCATAGTCAGCATGTGCTAATCATGTATTCCATCCAGTCTATCAAAGCTGGATGTAGCCTATAATACGATGATGAAGCACGTCACAGAATGTTCGGAAAGAGGAGAAGATGAATCTGTTCTTAGCCTTGTTTTGTCGTTCACATAGTCATTCACACATGCAGCAGGGCTGTGATGCGGTTGATGCTTTGCCTGCATGTAGCTAGTCAGCTGCAGCAACAGCAGATGACTGGCATATGAGAGGAGCGACTCAGCCCCCGATCAGCACACTGCAGTGACGTAGTCTCCAGTGTGGGAAAAGACAGGCCAGCGTCCCCATTCACCAGGCTATTTATAGCACGCAATGCCTCAGCGGTCTGTCATAAGCAGCAGCCTAGGGGATCTGCCAGTCAGCAACACTTGTTGTCTGTGGGATCTGCCAGTCAGCAACACTTGTTGTCTGTGGGATCTGCCAGTCAGCAACACTTGTTGTCTGTGGGATCTGCCAGTCAGCAACACTTGTTGTCTGTGGGATCTGCCAGTCAGCAACACTTGTTGTCTGTGGGATCTGCCAGTCAGCAACACTTGTTGTCTGTGGGATCTGCCAGTCAGCAACACTTGTTGCCTGTGGGATCATAGAGTCAGGTGGACACCAGGTTACCATTCCCCTACACAGGGCAAATGACCCTAATCACTGCCATGTGATATTTTTTCCCTGGGAAATAGTGCCTCCTACTGGCACTCCAACACCACTTCCAGTAGCATCTGGTCTCCTATCCAGGGACCATCCTTGCTTAGTTTCAGAGGCATGCCAGCAGTGGTATGCTGCTGGTTGGTCTGTGACAGCGGCACAATTGATCTTGGACTCTGACTGTGTGTGTGTGTGTGTGTGTGTGTGTGTGTGTGTGTGTGTGTGTGTGTGTGTGTGTGTGTGTGTGTGTGTGTGTGTGTGTGTGTGTGTGTGTGTGTGTGTGTGTGTGTGTGTGTGTGTGTGTGTGTGTGTGTGTGTGTGTGTGTGTGTGTGTGTGTGTGTGTGTGTGTGTGTGTCTGAGGAGAGAGGAAGGTGCATCAGTGTGTAATTAACTAACTAACTTACTAACTTAATGTACCGAAGCAAGGGATGATATAACAAGGTTCTGTCTGCTACACCCTTTCGCTCCCCTCTCACTCTCCCTCCCTCCTGTCCTTTCCATATCAAAATAAGGGAGAGTGGAGGAGGATGAGAGGAAGAGACAGGGTGGAGGAGGAAGACAGGAAGAGACAGGGTGGAGGAGGAAGACAGGAAGAGACAGGGTGGAGGAGGAAGACAGGAAGAGACAGGGTGGAGGAGGAAGACAAGAAGAGACAGCGTGGAGGAGGAAGACAAGAAGAGACAGCGTGGAGGAGGAAGACAGGAAGAGACAGGGTGGAGGAGGAAGACAAGAAGAGACAGGGTGGAGGAGGAAGACAAGAAGAGACAGCGTGGAGGAGGAAGACAGGAAGAGACAGGGTGGAGGAGGAAGACAAGAAGAGACAGCGTGGAGGAGGAAGACAGGAAGAGACAGCGTGGAGGAGGAAGACAGGAAGAGACAGCGTGGAGGAGGAAGACAGGAAGAGACAGCGTGGAGGAGGAAGACAGGAAGAGACAGGGTGGAGGAGGAAGACAAGAAGAGACAGGGTGGAGGAGGAAGACAAGAAGAGGAAGGAGGAAGACAGGAAGAGACAGGGTGGAGGAGGAAGACAGAAGAGACAGCGTGGAGGAGGAAGACAGGAAGAGACAGCGTGGAGGAGGAAGACAGGAAGAGACAGCGTGGAGGAGGAAGACAGGAAGAGACAGCGTGGAGGAGGAAGACAAGAAGAGACAGCGTGGAGGAGGAAGACAGGAAGAGACAGGGTGGAGGAGGAAGAC
This sequence comes from Oncorhynchus gorbuscha, assembly GCF_021184085.1. NCBI lineage: Eukaryota > Metazoa > Chordata > Actinopteri > Salmoniformes > Salmonidae > Oncorhynchus > Oncorhynchus gorbuscha. The sequence continues at coordinate 8,234,654 of NC_060189.1, forward strand.
AGGAAGAGACAGCGTGGAGGAGGAAGGCAGGAAAAGATAGTGCAGTGCTGCTTAAACTGGGAGGATATGGCAGAGGAAGGGCTAAAGTCAGAGACTCCACTTGAGCTTCCTGCACAAAAGGGTAATCCTCCCCATAATGTGGGGTGTCTTTTGAACTATTGAACACTTTGGAGTTTCAAACGGCTTCTTGGAGAGAATGTTAACATGTTTTACTTCCTTGTCACTGCAGACTTCACACACCCACTCAAACATTAGCACCTTCAGAATACTAAACCCCACTGCTCTAGAGAGACAGGATATCTTGGTGGGGAGTGACTGACTACATACCAATTCACAATCCATTACTGCACTGTCAGTAGTACGCTGGTGTTGAACTTTGTTCTGTCTGAGACGTGTAACGCTTTAGTTTACATCGCAAACGCCACTCCACAAAAAGCCATACTCAATAGGAAATGGTAGAATCTGGTGTGGATAGACAAAATGTCTATCTCAACCAGTATCAAGTCCGTGAAATGAGTATGCTGCTGTGGACATTGAAACAGAGCCCATGTCCATGTTCCAATCAGAGCCCATGTTCCAATCAGAGCTCATGTCCAAGTTCCAATCAGAGCCCATGTTCCAATCAGAGCCCATGTCCATGTTCCAATCAGAGCCCATGTCCATGTTCCAATCAGAGCCCATGTCCATGTTCCAATCAGAGCCCATGTCCATGTTCCAATCAGAGCCCATGTCTATGTTCCAATCAGAGCCCATGTCTATGTTCCAATCAGAGCCCATGTCTATGTTCCAATCAGAGCCCATGTCTATGTTCCAATCAGAGCCCATGTCCATGTTCCAATCAGAGCCCATGTCCATGTTCCAATCAGAGCTTATGTACCAATCAGAGCCCATGCCCATGTTCCAATCAGAGCCCATGTACCAATCAGAGCCCATGCCCCAATCAGAGCCCACGCTCCAATCAGAGCACATGTCCATGTTCCAATCAGAGCCCATGTCCATGTTCCAATCAGAGCCCATGTTCCAATCAGAGCCCATTTTCCAATCAGAGCCCATGTTCCAATCAGAGCCCATGTCTATGTTCCAATCAGAGCAAATCAAAATCAAATCAAATGTATTTATATAGCCCTTCGTACATCAGCTGATATCTCAAAGTGCTGTACAGAAACCCAGCCTATAACCCCAAACAGCAAGCAATGCAGGTGTAGAAGCACGTGTCTATGTTCCAATCACAGCCCATGTCTATGTTCCAATCAGAGCACATGTCTATGTTCCAATCAGAGCCGATGTCTATGTTCCAATCAGAGCCCATGTCCATGTTCCAATCAGAGCCCATGTCCATGTTCCAATCAGAGCCCATGTCCATGTTCCAATCAGAGCCCATGTCTATGTTCCAATCAGAGCCCATGTTCCAATCAGAGCCCATGTCTATGTTCCAATCACAGCCCATGTCTATGTTCCAATCAGAGCCCATGTCTATGTTCCAATCAGAGCCCATGTCTATGTTCCAATCAGAGCCCATGTTCCAATCAGAGCCCATGTCTATGTTCCAATCAGAGCACATGTCCATGTTCCAATCAGAGCCCATGTCTATGTTCCAATCAGACCTCATGTACTTCGTACAGTAGAATGTGTGCCCAATACATTACCTCGGCTGTGTCCGAATACTCGTATTCAGTAACCATTTTGGATATGCGTAAATTGAACGTTTTACAGTATGTGAAATTTAAAAAATGTAGTGATGTCATATCTGCTTATCTGTCTCTTATCTGCTTGTCATCTGTCAGAATTCACAGCATGCTATTGAAGAAAGGAATTGGCTTTTAAGACCCACGTGTGTTTTACTACAGCTGATAATCAGATAAGATACCAAAATGAAGGAATGGAGGGAAACAATGCAATTGCGCATTAGATTAAGAATGATCAGTATGGGTGAGTCTACTATGTTGATATTTGTTTATTACCACATACAATTTTTAACATACTGTTTACAAAAAAGGTATGTAGTGTGATTAGTAATTTGTATAGGCAAGACTGACATGGCCTCTATGTTCCGAAGTCCATACCAGCATATACTTAGAATGCATATCCATGACGTCATTTTACATAGTATGCTGAAACAGAACAGCACGCTACATTCAAATCAAAATTAAATTAAATTGTATTTGTCACATGCGCCGTACATAACAGATGTAGACCTTACAGTGAAATGCTTACTTACAAGCCCTAAACAACAATGCAGTTTAAGAAAATACCCACACAAAAAAAAGAGATAGATTATCAAGTAATTAAAGAGCAGCAGTAAATAGCAATAGCGGGGCTACATACAGGGGGGCACCGGTACAGACTCAATGTACGGGGGCATCAGTTTCAAGGTAATATGTACATGTAGGTAGAGTTATTCAAGTGACTATGCATAGACAATAACAGAGAATAGCAGCAGCGTAGAAGAGGGTGGGGGCAATGAAAATAGTCTGGGTTGCCATTTGATTAGCTGCTTGGGAGTCTTATGGATTGGAGGTAGAAGCTGTTAAGAAGCATTTTGTACCTAGATTTGGCACTCCGGCACCTGTTGCCGTGCGGTAGCAGAGAGAACAGTCTATGACTAGGGTGGCTGGAGTCTTTGACAATCTTTAGGGCCTTCCTCTGACACTGCCTGGTATAGAGGTCCTGGATGGCAGGAAACTTGGCCCCAGTGATGTACTGGACCATGCGCACTACTCACTGCCATACCAGACAGTGATGCAACCAGTCATGATGCTCTCGATGGTGCAGTTTTAGAACCTTTTGAGGATCTGAGGACCCATGCCAAATCTTTTCAGTCTCCTGAGGGGGAATAGATTGTGTTGTGCCCTCTTCACAACAGTCTTGGTGTGTTTGGACCATGTTACTTTGTTGGTGATGTGGACACCAAGGAACTTGAAGCTCTCAACCTGCTCCACTACAGCCTCGTCAATGAGAATGGGGGCGTGCTCGGTCCTCCTTTTCCTGTAGTCCATGATCATCTCCTTTGCCTTGATCACGTTGAGGGAGAGGTTGTTGTCCTGCCACCACACGGCCAGGTCAAGACTTGAAAAGTAGCTTGGTTTGTTGTCTTCCTGTATTGAACACAGACAGACCCGTCTTCAATGATCGATTATTAACGTTTAAAAATAGCAAAAGTTGTATTACAAAAGTAGTTTGAAATATTTTGGCAAAGTTTACAGGCAACTTTTGAAATATTTTGTAGTGACGTTGCGCAATTTGGAAGCTGTTTTTTTTCTGGATCAAACGCGCCAAATAAATGGACATTTTGGATATATATGGACGGAATTAATCGAACAAAAGGACCAATTGTGATGTTTATGGGACATATTGGAGGGCCAACAAAAGAAGCTCGTCAAAGGTAAAGCATGTTTTATATTTTATTTCTGCGTTGTATGTCGCGCCTGCAGGGTTGAAATATGCTACCCTCTTTGCTTACTGTTGTGCTATCATCAGATAATAGCTTCTTATACTTTCGCCGAAAAGCCTTTTTAAAATATAACATGTTGGCTGGATTCACAACGAGTGTAGCTTTAATTTAGTATCTTACATGTGTGATTTAATGAAAGTTTGATTTTTACATAATTTATTTGAATTTGCCGCGCTGCATTTTCCCTGGCTTTTGGCAGAGTGGGACGCAAGCATCCCCTATACCATAAAAAGTTAACTGACTTGCATACTTTAATAAAGGTAAAATAGCGGGATTTCTGATAAGCTTCCAGGTTAGAGTCCCGCTCCTTGAAAGCGGCAGCTCTACCCTTTAGCTCAGTGTGAATGTTGCCTGTAATCCATGGCTTCTGGTTGGGGTATGTACGTACAGTCACTGTGGAGATGCACTTATTGATGAAGCCAGTGACTGATGTGGTGTACTATTCAATGACATCAGAAGAATCCAGGAACATATTCCAGTCTGTGCAGCAAAACAGTCCTGTAGTTTAGCATCCGTTTCATCTGACCACTGGTGCTTCCTGCTTTAATTTTTGCTTGTAAGCTGGAATCAGGAGGATAGAATAATGGTCAGATTTGACGAATGGAGGGTGAGGGAGAGCTTGTACTTGTCTCGGTGTGTGGAGTAAAGGTGGTCTAGAATTGTTTTCCCTCTGGTTGCACATGTAACATGCTGATAGAAATGAGGTAAAACTGATTTAAATTTCACTACATTATAGTGGCAGGGTAGCCTAGTGGTTAGAGAGTTGGACTAGGTTGCAAGTTCAAACCCCCGAGCTGACAACGTACAAATATGTCATTCTGTCCCTGAACAGGCAGTTAACCCATCATTGAAAATAAGAATTTGTTCTTAGTTGACTTGCCTAGTTAAATAAATACAAATTAAGGTGAGCAAAACCAGTTGTTGTTTACATATATGCATAGGCCCCTGCCCCGTTTCTTACCAGAGGCTGCTGTTCTATCCTGCCGATAGAGTGTATAACCCGCCAGCAGTATGTTCTTAATGTTGTCGTTAAGCCACGACTCCGTGAAACATGAGATATTACAGTTTTTAGTGTTCCGTTGGTAGGATATACGTGCTTCCAGTTCATCCCATGTATTTTCCAGCGCTGGAATGTTAGCTACCAGATCTTTTCCCGCGAAATCTTTCCTTCTCCAGCGAATGACGGGGATCTGTTCGTGCTCGTGTGTCTGGAGTATATCCCTCCCATCCGACTCATTGAAGAAAAACTCTGTGGCTAATCTGTGGTGAGTAATCGCAGTACCTGATGTCCAGAAGTTTTTTTTCGGTCACAAGAGACGGTAGCTGCAACATTATGTACAAAACAAGTTAAAAACAACCCAGGATTTTTTTTTGCCTTGTTGGTTAAGAGCCGATAAGAGGGCAGCCACCCCCTCCAGCGTCAGACTGGGCAAGAAGTGCACTTCCCAGTAGTATGCTAGTGAGGACATTGAAACAGAAAAGCATGCTACATTCCCAGTAGTCTACTAGTGAGGACATTGAAACAGAAAAGCATGCTACATTCCCAGTAGTCTACTAGTGAAGACATTGAAACAGAAAAGCATGCTACATTCCCAGTAGTCTACTAGTGAAGACATTGAAACAGAAAAGCATGCTACATTCCCAGTAGTCTACTAGTGAGGACATTGAAACAGAAAAGCATGCTACATTCCCAGTAGTCTACTAGTGAGGACATTGAAACAGAAAAGCATGCTACATTCCCAGTAGTCTACTAGTGTGGACATTGAAACAGAAAAGCATGCTACATTCCCAGTAGTAGTATGCTACTGTCTCCTGAAGCAAATATACAACAACTATCCATAACATTATTCCCAATAGTATTTGGCCTTTTAAAAAGTATTCTCCAGAGCCCATTTAGACTGGCACACCAATTAACGGGATAAAACATGAAGGGCCATTAGCGCTCATTAGTCTGACGATGTGTCAGCGACTGGAACAGATACCACCGACAGATCAATAGAGCCACCACTACCAGTCATGGCATGTGTCACTTTGATTATGTCCCGATCTGAACACAGCTGAACACAGAGTCCTGGGCTGCAATCGTCTAGTTTTGTCTGAATGAAAGTAAATCTTTCACTGGCCACGACTTCATGGCGTTATACTGTATGATCTGTTATGATCGTGTCCTGAGCTAAACACAGTCATGGGTTGCAATCGTCTAGTTTTGTCTGAATGACAGTAAATTGTTGGGGCAGATTTAGCACCAAAACCCACATGGTCTAACACTGCACTTTGGAGGAGGTCAAAACATTTGGGGCTCCATTTTACACATGCATGGAGCCAGGCCCATCCAAAGACCCCTCCTAAAACTATATTATCTGTTGTCTCTCTGGAACATCCTAGAAAAAACTCCCTATGTTGAAGTTCCATTCAAACAAATAGACAAAAGCCTAATCATATATTTAAATCTATTGCAACAGTACAAAAGTGCAACCTAGTACAAAATGTCTTGAAGCAAATGTCGATGGAACCTACTCTTCTGGAAAAGAGAGATTATAATGCTCATCACTGAGGGTAAAAAAAAAGCATTCTCAATCTCGCGTCTGTAGCAAAAAAGTGTGGAAAGTGTGGAATGAACATATAATTTGACCTAGCTAGAACAGCAGAGTCTAGAACAGCAGAGTCTACAACATCAGAGTCTACAACAGCAGAGAATAACAATATTCTTGGCATTATGGCTCTGTGCCTCTGGCTGGCACACCCCTGGCTTTAGCAGGCTAACACTTCTGTCAGTTGGGGGACAAGGCAGTCGATGCCACGGCTGGATGGTGCCCCGATGCTCCATCAGTGACGAGCCCCAGAAGCCAAGCTCTGGAAATCTACAGCGTGTTTAAAGTCCATCCACCCAATGAAATGGTGTTATAGTTTAGTACCCGGTTTCATTGTAAGCCGCCATGGTGCCATCGCTCTGTGGTCAAATAGGTTGGACAATTGGACCTCAGTCAATTCATTACTGTGGAACTGTACTGTAATATAGTGGAGATGAATGAAACCATCTGTCATCAGGGTCCTAGCACATCACATACACAATCCTACAACAAAACATCCCACCCTCAGTGACCCCACCCCCCATCTTCATCATCCACTGTCTCAACTCCATGTATGCCTTTACCATTCATTCACTTAACTATGCTGAGTAATAAAAGATGACTATCACACGCATTCATGAAGACTCCATGAGAAATGTAGTATGCACTCGTTTTTTCCAGCTCTCTCTCGCTTTTAGTGTAAATGTTTTATTCCCTGGGTAGTTCTGTAGTAGAGAACATCTGATGATTTCTCCTGTGGCCGTTTTCACCCCAATGGGGAGCTCCTCTTCACTCGGTCTGATTGCACTCATTTGCACATGGAAAGACCCGGACAGAACAGCGTGCCGCGACCTAAAGAGGCCTTGCGACTGAGAGTGCTTGATGACGCGCTGCCACTCAGCTCCGGCAAATTTATGGCAGAGTGGAGTGGAAGTCTAAGAGGTGGAGAATTTTACAGGAGCCGTACAAATAGAAATGCTAGTTACCATGGCAACTTGACTGGTACACCCTTTGAGCAACGTTGACTTAAATTAGTGTCTGATCTAGTAATTCTAATTCCCCCCAAAAAAATTGTTGCCCTTTTTCTCCCCCATTTCGTGATATTCAATTGCTAGTTACTGTCTTGTCTCATTCAAGTACGGACTCGAGAGAGGCGAAGGTCAAGAGCAGTGCACAACCCAACCAAGCGCACTGCTTCTTGTCACAATGCCCACATAATCCAGAAGCCAGCCTCACCAATGTGTCGGAGGAAACGGCGTACACCAGGCAACCGTGTCAGCATGCAATGCGCCCGGCCCGCCACAGGAGTCGCTAGTGTGCAATGGGACAAGGATATCCCTGCCGGCCAAACCCGGACAACGCTGGGCCAATTGTGCGCTGCCCCATGCGTCTCTCGGTCGCTGCCAGCTGCGACAGAGCCTGGACTCAAATCCAGAATCTCTAGTGGCAAAGCTAGCACTACGATGCAGTGCCTTAGACCACTGTACCACTCAGGAGGCCAAGTAACTCAAATTCTATGCTCAGACCACGGCAACTTGACTGGTACAGTCACGGGTAAACTCAATATTGTCGCTGGTCCATCCATCACAAAAGGTTAAGTTGAATGGTAATGTCCGTTCCAGTCATTCTAGTGATATGGCACAGACAAGGCTGTACGTCAGTCAACTGGATCTGGGGATAGTGCAGTGAGGATCTCACCTGAGGTCGAGGGTGGCCCGAGACCAGACAGGCTAGCTCCAGGGTCTCTCCCTCCCGGATGGTGTAGACGCGTTCGGTATAGCGCTCCTCCTCGACGTTGCATGCATGGCCAGAATGGATGATTCGGACTGTAGGAGGTGCTGTTGAGGAAGAAAATATCAAATAAATTAAATGTCAGGTTCAATGAGAAACACAGATGTAACTGGTCATATCAATGCTTTTCAATAAGGTATAAAAGTGGTTTATATGACAATCGATGAAATATAAACACATCTGGAGACCTTTTTTGGTGACAGGCTTTTGACACGACAGCGTCACGGTGGCTAGCGAGCGGTGGCTAATTATCTGTGAACAACTTCAACTAGCTAGCTAACGAACTAACTGTGGGATAACAATTCAGATATGTAAAGTTAATTAGCTACTGCAATGCTCTTTGACAGCAAATGTAAATCTGGCTAGTCTATTCACTGATGTTTACATTTTGATGTTTGTTTTGTCTCCAATTTCCAAGTGAGTAGAAGGGGCACAATGTGTTGTGTGCGTCACAGTTCTCCGTCTGGGTAGTTGTTGTTGCCAATGCTAGTTTTCCAAGTTATCAAGTGTATATTTATTGAAATTGAAATTGGAGAACACTGGTCAAACGTCACAACACCTTCTATACTGCTTCTAAACACTGTGTTTCCATTCATCCACATGGCTACCACCAAAAATATAGAGAAGATGACCTATTATTTTTGTTTTCGTAAGGACCCCAAAAAGGTTGGTTGAGAGTAACCACCCATACGTAGAATCTAGCTCATTATAAAAATCTTCTCCAGTTCCTAGAGGGGAAATCTTTGAGGACAGAGCATCACAATATTCAGTGCTGTTTGATTAGAGTATAATGAAGCCCGTTTCGTTGTTGTGTTTTCTATACTCAGATATGGAAAGCTGTGAAAGCCTGTTTGCAGATGAAAAGAGAGGTTGCAAGAGACTAAGGGTATATCCTATATGCCATGGGTTATATGTGTAGGCCTACCTACAGTATGTTAGCAAAAATGTTAGCAAAATCACACACAATGTATAGACCTGTTACAGTTGGAGCAGGCCAACCCTGCAGGAGGTGTGTGAGTGTTCTGTTTTTTTAAAGCATGGATTTAACCAGGCAAGTCAGTTAAGAAAAAATGAATATTTACAATGACGGCCTACCCCATCCAAACCCGGACTCTGCTGGGCCAATATTGTGCTTCCGCCCTCTGGGAGACCCAATCAGGGCGATACAGCTTGGATTTAAACCAGGTACTGTAATGATGCCTCTTGCACTGAGATGCAGTGCCTTAGACCGCTGCGCCACTCGGGGAGCTAAATAACTTTTATTCCAGCCTAGCAATAACACACCCGATTCAACTTATCAAAATAAATGAGTTGATAATCAACTGTGCTATTGCTGGGTGGGTATAGAAGTCTGCTCACCCAGTAGATCAGGGATCAGTGGAGAAAGGTTGGTCACCCAGTAGATCAGGGATCAGTGGAGAAAGGTTGGTCACCCAGTAGATCAGGGATCAGTGGAGAAAGGTTGGTCACCCAGTAGATCAGGGATCAGTGGAGAAAGGTTGGTCACCCAGTAGATCAGGGATCAGTGGAGAAAGGTTGGTCACCCAGTAGATCAGGGATCAGTGGAGAAAGGTTGGTCACCCAGTAGATCAGGGATCAGTGGAGAAAGGTTGGTCACCCAGTAGATCAGGGATCAGTGGAGAAAGGTTGGTCACCCAGTAGATCAGGGATCACCCAGTAGATCCAGGGATCATTGGAGAAAGGTTGGTCACCCAGTAGATCAGGGATCATTGGAGAAAGGTTGGTCACCCAGTAGATCAGGGATCATTGGAGAAAGGTTGGTCACCCAGTAGATCAGGGATCAGTGGAGAAAGGTTGGTCACCCAGTAGATCAGGGATCAGTGGAGTAGAAGGTTGGTCACCCAGTAGATCAGGGATCAGTGGAGAAAGGTTGGTCACCCAGTAGATCAGGGATCAGTAGATCAGGGAGTGGAGAAAGGTTGGTCACCCAGTAGATCAGGGATCAGTGGAGAAAGGTTGGTCACCCAGTAGATCAGGGATCAGTGGGATCACCCAGTAGATGGATCAGTGGAGAAAGGTTGGTCACCCAGTAGATCAGGGATCAGTGGAGAAAGGTTGGTCACCCAGTAGATCAGGGATCAGTGGAGAAAGGTTGGTCACCCAGTAGATCAGGGATCAGTGGAGAAAGGTTGGTCACCCAGTAGATCAGGGATCAGTGGAGAAAGGTTGGTCACCCAGTAGATCAGGGATCAGTGGAGAAAGGTTGGTCACCCAGTAGATCAGGGATCATTGGAGAAAGGTTGGTCACCCAGTAGATCAGGGATCAGTGGAGAAAGGTTGGTCACCCAGTAGATCAGGGATCAGTGGAGAAAGGTTGGTCACCGCTGGTATGGATTTATTTCTGTTCACCTGAAATAATGCTTTAGTACTAATAACCTACTTGTTACCACGCAGTTATCTATTTTTGTTTAGAGTAACATGTCTAATCTTTAAATACCAGTTCACTTATTTGTACATTTTGAAGTGATGAAGTATTGATTCTTTGAATTGAAGAAATCTTTAAAACTGTTTTTAATTGTTAAACTATTATGCAAAATGAACTAGTGTCAATGTTGATTCATCACAATCCTGCAACAAAGAGGGGAAGTTATGGGTTATGGGGGTTATGTCTGTAATGTGTCTTTGTGCTGTGTTCTCAAATCAACATTTCCTTTTTGTTGCAAGATCACCAATCTGTTTGATTTGATTGTCACTCTCTCTCAGTAGATCAGCTGTGTAAATCCATTTTTGCAGCTTATCATATGTAATGCATCACCAATACAGTATGATGGAATTACTGGCCTTATGGGCATCTGTCATCTGAAGCAGAGCATGGCTAAACTCACACATTGAGAACATACAGCTCAACGTGCAAACAATTAAAAATTATACCAGTAGACAACGTATATGAGGCAAACTATATACCGAGTTTTGTATATTGCGAGTTTTGTTGAAATGTTTTGCCCTCACGCACTGTTTACTCCTAACGCACTGATCTGCTGAGCACCTTTTGGAGCGCCGCCCTAGCAAGGCATTTGATTGGTTTGACGTGTTGAGAGGCGTCACTGATTTACACTGGGTTCTGACCCCTCTTTAGATGATTTCTGACATGGAACTTCAGGGTTCGTGACGAGGCTACAGTCCATAAAACTAGCATGTAGAAACAGTGAAATAAACAGAGGTATGGCTAAAGACACAGTCCATATAACTAGGGCAATTAATTTTTCTTCTGTTCAGGAAAAACGTCTGCCTCTGCTGATTCACACAATGTTACCCGGGTGCAGTACCCTGCATTTCCCCGGCTGATGTAAAGCACAGACTATTTGAGAGGAGCAAGATGTATGCAATAAACCAAGGATATTATTCATCTTTAGAAACGAGAGATAAAAAATAATAACCTTATCTTATTAGACTTCACAAAGTTGTGCACGGGAGACTGACGAGCCGGGATGTTTCCAATATTGATCCCCCCCATATGAACAGCCAGAACTGAAGCCTTCAGTATCACAGAGCTGGAGCTTCAATGATATACTCATGAGTCATTCCCCCAAGTAGCTTGAAATTAATGTAATTTTCTACTATCCTTATTGAGGTAGCCTCCTATCGTGCAGAGTAGAGTAGTTCATTGCAATGTGTTTGAAATGTGCTGTTTGAAATGAAAATAATGGATGTAATGTTGAGAATATTGGGAGGCCATAATGCAACATAAGAACATTTTTGAGTCGGGAAAATTAATTTATACTCATATTGGGGGGGGGGGGGTTATGGTAATTAAAAAGCATAGGCCCAAAATAGCTAATGAGCTAAAGGTTAAGGCTGTTCCATCAGATTGCACAACAAAGGGAAAAACTTAAAGTATTGTACTTCCTGTGTGCCAGCTGCCTGCAATGTACCCTGACCTACTTTTCTATTGTCTATTTTTAGAGAATGAGTCTCTTCCCCCCTCCCCACCCCCACATGACTCTGCTAATGTGGCCATCCTGTGATGTCAGTCTTCTCGGTAGCATGCCTCACCAAAATATGGCCCCATAGGATGACAATGACGTGGGTATCCATTTTCTTGGTTCAGTGAGTAGCATATGTTCAGGGTTTAACATATGGAAACACTTCTCGTGTGTGGATTTGAATAGAATAAAATGACCTCGGAGAAAAGAGGCAAACAATTTGGACGTGTGTTCATGTAGCCTGCGTTCGCCCACATAAAAAAATACTAAAGATTACTATAGTACTTCCTATAAAAATCTACAGAATGCTGTTGTAAACGTTTGTATACTGTAGAATACTATACTCCACACTGAAGGATCTCTCAATCGTATATTGCTTACTAAATCATTTTTATATCGATTGGGCTGCTAGCTAGCTTTACTGCTAGCTGCTAGCTTCACTGCTAGCTGCTAGCTTCACTGCTAGCTGCTAGCTTCACTGCTAGCTGCTAGCTTCACTGCTAGCTGCTAGCTTCGTCAATGCTGTTTTGATTTGAGCTGTCCTTGGGGAGCTCATGCCGGGGATTTCCTCTGAGGTTCTCCCTCGATTGTGTAGTGCTTACTATATAATTGTGTAGTATGCTATACTCCACACTGTAGTATCCCTTGATTTATTTGACTATTTAAAAACTCAATACAACCACAAATGTGGATACAACGCATTTAGAGATTTGTTCGAGAATAAAACGTTTAAAAAATGTATTTAAAATATATTTCCATTGTGGCCCAACAGCTACAGTTAACCCACATGAAAAAAATACTAGAGTATACTATGGTCTAATTACTGTAGTATTACTAGATACTATAGTTTTCACTGTAGTGTTTTTGCAGACATGACTTTAGTATGCTACAGTATTTACTGTAGTGTTTTTGACGACTTGACTAGTATCCTGCATTATTTACTGTAATGTTTTTGCGGACATGACTGTAGTAACACCTGCCGACTAGGGTTAACTAAAATGGCAAAACTACACCAGTAACAGTTTACTGAGGAGAACACCTCAGTAGGAGAACACCTCAACCAGAACATAAGACTCTACACCAGTTACTGTTTAACGAAGGAGAACACCTCAACCAGAACATTAAGACTCTACACCAGTTAATGTTTAACGAGGAGAACACCTCAGTAGGAGAACACCTCAACCAGAACATTAAGACTCTACACCAGTTAATGTTTAACGAAGGAGAACACCTCAACCAGAACATTAAGACTCTACATCAGTTAATGTTTAACGAAGGAGAACACCTCAAACAGAACATTAAGACTCTACACCAGTTACTGATTAATGAGGAGAACACCTCAACCAGAACATTAAGACTCTACACCAGTTACTGTTTAATGAGGAGAACACCTCAACCAGAACTTAAGACTCTACACCAGTTACTGTTTAATGAGGAAAACACCTCAGTAGGAGAACACCTCAAACAGAACATTAAGACTCTACACCAGTTACTGTTTAATGAGGAGAACACCTCAACCAGAACATAAGACTCTACACCAGTTACTGTTTAATGAGGAGAACACCTCAACCAGAACATAAGATACACCAGTTACTGTTTAATGAGGAGAACACCTCAACCAGAACATAAGACTCTACACCAGTTACTGTTTAATGAGAACACCTCAACCAGAACATAAGACTCTACACCAGTTACTGTTTAATGAGAACACCTCAACCAGAACATAAGACTCTACACCAGTTACTGTTTAATGAGGAGAACACCTCAACCAGAACATTAAGACTCTACACCAGTTACTGTTTAATGAGGAGAACACCTCAACCAGAACATTAAGACTCTACACCAGTTACTGTTTAATGAGGAGAACACCTCGACCAGAACATTAAGACTCTACACCAGTTACTGTTTAATGAGGAGAACACCTCAACCAGAACAAATATATTTTATATTTGAGATTCTGCAAAGTAGCTACCAAACGGTTTGCTTGATGACAGTTTTGCACACTCTTGGCATTCTCTCAACCAGAACATAAGACACACAGGTTTGTGATAGGCCACCTAACACACCTTCGCAAAAAATAAACAAAAATGCATTACATCTAAACGTTAGTGATTCTAGGCCAATTAAAGGAAAACTGTACAAAGGCAGACAACTTTTTTTTGTAATTTATTTATTTTTTATCCATTTTTTCATCTCAAATGTTGTGGTATCCAATTGGTAGTTACAGTCTTGTCTCATCGCTTCAACTCCCGTACAGACTCGGGAGAGGTGAAGGTCGAGAGCCGTGTGTACTCTGAAACGCAACCCAACCAACATGCACTGCTTCTTGACAATGCCCACTTAACCCAGAAGCCAGCTGCACCAATGGGTAGGAGGATAACACTGTACACCTGGCGACCGTGTCAGCGTGCATTGTGCTTGAACCGCCACAGGAGTCACCAGTGCGCGATGGGCCAAGGACATCCCTGCCGGGCCAAACCCTCCCCAAACCCGGACGACGCTGGGCCAATTCTGCACCGCCCCATGGGTCTCCCGGTAGTGACAGAGCCTGGACTCGAACCCAGAATCTCTAGTGGACCACAGCACCACTCAGGAGGCCCAAGAAGAAACAAATTTGTTTAAACCATATAGGATTAGCTTGTTGGATAGATATAATGCACATTAACAAGAGTACACCAAAATGGCTTTGATCTGTTACTTCCACTATATAGCTTTCTGAAATACAACAGTGTTCAGCTGACCAAGTTCACAAGAGGACTAAGAACAAACAATAATGTTCTTCTGATAGTAGAAAATTAATAACAGTTAAACACTGCATTTACATAAACAGTATTTTTTTGAAATACAAATGACTTTACTTAAAGGGTCACTATCGGAGGACTCTGCCAATAAACTGCCTGGACCTTAAACCAGCAAAGCCTCTCCAAACAAACCAACTGAAAACAGTAGGAAATTATTGCAGTGGTTTTACATAATGAACATCTTGAATATTGTCACGTGAATAAACTCGGTGATCGTCAAACTGAAAACATACAATTCAGAACAGTCGACCACACTCCAAACATTTCTTCTTGGACAGCATGGTCACAAAATGGTTCATCAAAGAAATCAACCAACAGCAATGACTTACAGTCTATACACACAAAGGACCTTCCAGGTACAAAGCTCTCACGTGAGCATGACCAAGGGGTGCTTTCATACGTTTCTCTTCTCTTCTTCTTTCTGGTTTAACAGTGGTTGGCATCCAATATGTTGCATTACCACCCACAACTGGACTATAATATAAATCCATGACACTTGGTGATACAATCCATTCATTAAAAACCTACTCCCCCCTTCCACTACTTTGACCCCATCTGCTCCTGCACCATGCCAACGGCCTGGGAGAACGGGACACCAACACCCAACACACACTGTAAACCTTCTGAAGTCAAATCTTGTATACCCAAATAGTTCTCTGCAGCTGCCACCACAACATCTATATTCTGTGGTTTGTGTTTCATCTCTGTGGTACAGTTGATAACCATTGCTATGAACACTAACAAGCCAACCTTACTGAAGCATAAAGTATATCACTCGTTGGCCTATCCCTCTGTTCTGGCACAGATCTACTACTCACAGGGATCCTCTCAGAATCCCAAACCCTTGACTCATCTTCCTCTACTTTCTTCACTGTTTTAGCATATGACATATTCTGCAGTCAATACTGCCATATATTGGTAAACATAAATATACCAGGTTACTACAAAATACATTTGATTGATAGATAAACCATACTCCATGCAAAGCCAACCAAGTCTCCATTCAAGACGAGCCTCATGTCAACAACTGTCAATCATTTCCTGCCATGTATCATCTCCAGTACCTGAATCTAGAAAGACTCTTCGACTGAAGTGCATCTCTGCCCCCGCCTGCTCTTCACCCAGAGTTCCACAGTAGATAGTAGGTATCACCATCACCAGAACCAGAACCTCAATCAGTCTTGTAACTGAAGAATGTGTGACAGACTAGGAACCAAAGTTTTGGTTAGTTTCCCTGGGCCCCCATTTTAGGGGAGGATGTGCAGAAAATGTATAGAAGCACCCCTTGGTGTTCCGGCTTTGTACCTGGAAGATCATTTGTGTGTTTCGAATATAAGTTGTTGGGTTGTTTCTGTGAGCAACCATTTTGTGACCATGCTATCTTGAATATTTTGTATTTTATTTTACCTTTATTTAACTAGGCAAGTCAGTTAAGAACAAATTCTTATTTACAATGACGGCCTAGGAACAGTGGGTTAACTTCCTTGTTCAGGGGCAGAACGACAGATCACCTTGTCAGCTCGGGGATTCAATCCAGCAACATTTCAGCTACTGGCCCAACGATCTAACCACGAGGCTACCTGCCGCCCCCAAAACATGTTTGGCTTGTGGTCAATTGTTCTGCATGTGTGACAATATTGAAGATGTTCATTATGTATAGTATGTATAGTATAATAATTATGATTATTCACTTTAGTGTTTTTGAGGACATTACTGCAGTATTCACTGCAATGATATAATTTTGTTTTCAGTTGGTTTGTTTGGAGAGACTTTGCTGATTTGAGGTCCAGGCAGTTTATTGACTGAGCCCTCAAATAAAGGTGACTGTCTTCTTAAGAAATCATTTCTATTTCTACAATATCTACTGTTCATGTAAATGCAGTGGTTCACTGTTCTTTATTTTCTACAATCAAAATGACAGTATTGTTTGTCACTGTTTGTTCATCTTGTGAACTCGGCCAGCTGAATATCTGTGAGAGCACTGTTATATTTCAGAAAGCTTTCTAGTGGAAGTTAGTTATTTATCTGTCAAACAAGCAAACCTAATCCTCTAAGCTTTAAAAAACATTGTTTCTTTATATCTGCCTCTACTGTTTCCCTTTAATGGGCCTAGAACCTCTCTAAGTTTAGATGTTACAATTGTCATAAACATTTTTGCTATGTTGAGTTGTCTGGTCTGTTGCATTGCTCAGAACTGTTGACCCAACTCAATAGGTGGCCTGTCACAAACCTGTGTGTCTCATGTTCTGGTTGAGGTGTTCTCCTCATTAAACAGTAACTATCGTAGTCTGGTAGTTTTAGCTAACCCTAGTCGGCAGGTGTTACTACATTATAAACTGGGTTGTTCGAGCCCCGAATGCTGTTTGGCTGAAAGCTATGTTATATCAGACTGTATACCACGTGTATGACAAAATGTTTTACTGCTCTAATTACATTGGTAACCAGTTTATAATAGCAATAAGGCACCTCAGGGGTTTGTGGTTTATTGCCAATATACCACAGCTAAGGGCTGTATCCAGGCACTCCGTGTTGCATCTTGCATAAGAACAACCCCTTGGGCGTGACATATTGGCCAAATACCACACCCGCTCAGGCTTTATTGCTTACATTTACTACAGTCATGTTCGCAAATACACTATAGAACACTACCATCATTGTCTGCAAAAATACTACAGTGAACACTATAGTATACTACAGTCATGTCTGCAAAAACACTACAGTAAATACTATGCTAGGTTAAAAGACACATTTCAGTTGAATGCAGTCAGTTGTGTAACTGACTAGGTATCCCCCCTTTCCCTTTCCCTTATAGTACACTACAGTCATGTCCACAAAAACACTACAGTGTATATAAATATAGTAATACTACAGTATTTAGACCATAGTATTTTTTTCATGTGGATCCAAATTGAATAACTTGGATTTAAAGGCTAGTGTTTTGAGCCAGCTCAAATGTTTTTCTTCTTTCCAAGTCTGACATTCTATCAGTGCCAAGCCGTCTGTGCGGGGTTCTGGGAAGGTCCAATCATTCAAGCAGCCAGAACATGATTGGCAGTTCACTTTTGGTGCAGTCATCATGGTATAAGACTTGCTGTCTATCTCTCTGCCTCTGGCTACAACCCGTCCCTCTACCTCTGGCTACAACCCGTCCCTCTACCTCTGGCTACAACCCGTCCCTCTACCTCTGGCTACAACCCGTCCCTCTACCTCTGGCTACAACCCGTCCCTCTACCTCTGGCTACAACCCGTCCCTCTACCGCTGGCTACAACCCGTCCCTCTACCGCTGGCTACAACCCGTCCCTCTACCGCTGGCTACAACCCGTCCCGCTACCGCTGGCTACAACCCGTCCCGCTACCGCTGGTTACAACCCGTCCCGCTACCGCTGGCTACAACCCGTCCCGCTACCGCTGGCTACAACCCGTCCCGCTACCTCTGGCTACAACCCGTCCCGCTACCTCTGGCTACAACCCGTCCCGCTACCTCTGGCTACAACCCGTCCCGCTACCTCTGGCTACAACCCGTCCCGCTACCTCTGGCTACAACCCGTCCCTCTACCTCTGGCTACAACCCATCTCCCTACCTCTGGCTACAACCCATCTCCCTACCTCTGGCTACAACCCATCTCCCTACCTCTGGCTACAACCCATCTCCCTACCTCTGGCTACAACCCATCTCCCTACCTCTGGCTACAACCCATCTCCCTACCTCTGGCTACAACCCATCTCCCTACCTCTGGCTACAACCCATCTCCCTACCTCTGGCTACAACCCATCTCCCTACCTCTGGCTACAACCCATCTCCCTACCTCTGGCTACAACCCATCTCCCTACCTCTGGCTACAACCCATCTCCCTACCTCTGGCTACAACCCATCTCCCTACCTCTGGCTACAACCCATCTCCCTACCTCTGGCTACAACCCATCTCCCTACCTCTGGCTACAACCCATCTCCCTACCTCTGGCTACAACCCATCTCCCTACCTCTGGCTACAACCCATCTCCCTACCTCTGGCTACAACCCATCTCCCTACCTCTGGCTACAACCCATCTCCCTACCTCTGGCTACAACCCATCTCCCTACCTCTGGCTACAACCCATCTCCCTACCTCTGGCTACAACCCATCTCCCTACCTCTGGCTACAACCCATCTCCCTACCTCTGGCTACAACCCATCTCCCTACCTCTGGCTACAACCCATCTCCCTACCTCTGGCTACAACCCATCTCCCTACCTCTGGCTACAACCCATCTCCCTACCTCTGGCTACAACCCATCTCCCTACCTCTGGCTACAACCCATCTCCCTACCTCTGGCTACAACCCATCTCCCTACCTCTGGCTACAACCCATCTCTCTACCTCTGGCTACAACCCATCTCTCTACCTCTGGCTACAACCCATCTCTCTACCTCTGGCTACAACCCATCTCTCTACCTCTGACTGCAACCCATCATGGATACAGGAGAAGTTAAAAATATTTGAGGTCAAGGGATCCATGCGATGTCTTATTCATGAAGCTAGATCTGCATATGTCACTGAATCTTCAATACAGTAGCGAGATGAACTCTGCAGTAAATTGAAATTGAATGTCTGGACGAAACAGCAACATCATTGCTGAACTGAATGTGTTCATTTGCATATCAAATTCAGCTTTCAAAAGGATTTGTTTTCATTTAATTAAACACTGTCATTCGCATCTGTCATATTTTTGGTGGCGTAATTGTTGGACTCACTTCTCTGACATGAAGTGAACAGACATCTGAGTGTTTGAGAAGCAGCGGAGGGAGTGACAAACCAAGTACCAGAAGACTAATAGGGATAAACACAGTCACTCTACTCTAACTCTGCACAGTGGCAACCGAGTTGGCTAATGGTTATCACTTTGAGCTAGCTAGACCCAGGATGGCAGAAGTGGGACAGTACTACTGCTTCTCTAACAAAAAAAACGAATACAGAAACCATTAACCAACGACAAACTTGTATGAGCAACAACCATAAATACATGGGGATGGGAAATAGATCTACGTATTTACAATGAATGACATAAATCACAGCTTTGTCAAAGCTAGCGAGTGTTTTAGCTGGACTGGGTCACAATGGGTCCACAAACACACACCGAGCCACAGCCCCATTTGGACCTGCAATCCCCTTTTTACAGTGAGCTCCTCTCTATCTTCTCAATCACTCTAATCAACAGTGGGGCCAGGAGGATAATAGCCCTGATTGGATGAAGCAGCCCGCTGCCATTCCTGATAATCACTTAGATACACATGACAGGACAACTGCTTGGGGACTACGCCACATCCACCGGCTGCTCCTGCCACATGGGCCGACTGCGGTTCGGCTTAGCCTGCCAACCTGGCCTGTACTCCCTGGATCTCCCTCACCCACCACCCCCTAAACCAATGCATTACAACAGCATTCTGGGAGGAAGGGCAGAGGAGCAGAGCACAGATCCATATTATATCCCCTTTCCCTTAATGCTTTAATCTCTCCCACCCCCAGCTTTGGGAAAAGCTCCTGACCGTTTACCCAACAGCACATCGAGATGCTAAGTACGGAGAGGCGGGCCCACACGCTTGGTTTGCTCCTCGGGTTCCGGCACCATCGCTGGCTGGACGAGCCAAAGATGATTACGAGGTATAGCTGGACCCGGCAGGCGGTGACTGGGAGAGACCGTCTCTGAGTCTCATGATGTGTAATGGGAGAAAATGGGGTTGGGGAATGTGTGTACTGCTTGGAGGAGGCACCGCGGGGGGAACCGCCTGATGGAATTACCCCTCGTGCTTTGAAGTGGCAATTGAATAAGAGCAGCAAAATGACTCATTACGTTTCATTACAGAGCCGTTAATTCCATAGGGGTCATTACAGAGCCGTTAATTCCATAGGGGTTATTGTGCGGCTGAATGGAAGCTTGGCAAATCTTGTTTCCAGGGCCTGCATTATCTTCACTGCTGGTCAATATGAGAGAGTCTTAATAAGCAAATCCATTGTGAAATAGGCTTAATGTCACAAGCAATTCATAACCCAGGGAAGTTTTATTTGAAATTCAAAATGCATCCAAGATCTCGGTAAGGAGGCAGGCAAGGTTGTTTTCCATTTGTCCCGTGCCTTGAACTTTGAGGAATGGAGAGGCTGAGCCAAATGAATGTAATATCCTGTCAAGCATACTGATGACAAAGCAGAACCTCCAGGGCTTTACTGTGTGACACAGAGTTCTCTCCCTTTTCTACATGCAAATACAAGCAGGTGAACGAACCGACGATAAGCTCCAGTGCATTCTTCAACCGCAATCACTCATTCTGAATCGACTCGTCCACTTTTGGCCCTGATTCAGAGAACTGTGCACTTCTCTCCTTGCACAGTCCACACCACAACTCATGTCTCCTTAGCTCCAGTAAGTTCAGATACAGTCGGTGTAGAGTCGCCATCAGTCTACATGTGGATGTATGACCTAGCTCCAGGGGTGACAAGACTCCAGATGTTCTGAGAGCAGATTTTTATGTAACAGTCCAGAGGTTTTGGAGCCTTTACTGTAAGAGCAAATGATGTTATCAACATGCAGTACTGTAGTACTCTAGTAGACTAGAGGTCGACCGATTATGATTTTTCAACGCCGATACCGATACCGATTATTGGCGGGCCAAAGGGCCCGATGCCGATTTAAATAAATAAAAACGTTTTTGTTTGTAATAATGACAATTACAACATTACTGAATGAACACTTATTTTAAATTAATATAATACATCAATAAAATCAATTTAGCCTCAAGTAAAGAATGAAACATGTTCAATATGGTTTAAATAATGCAAAAACAAAGTGTTGGTGAAGAAAGTAAAAGTGCAATATGTGCTATGTAAGAAAGCTAACGTTTCAGTTCCTTGCTCAGAACATGAGAACGTATGAAAGTTGGTGATTCCTTTTAACATGAGTCTTCAATATTCCCAGGTAAGAAGTTTTAGGTTGTAGTTATTATAGGAATTATAGGACTATTTCCCTCTATACCATTTGTATTTCATTAACTTTTGACTATTGGATGTTCTTATAGGCACTTTAGTATTGCCAGTGAAACAGTATAGCTTCCGTCCCTCTAGTATTGCCAGTGAAACAGTATAGCTTCCGTCCCTCTAGTTAGTGCGCGCTAACTAGCTAGCCATTTCACTTCGGTTACACCAGCCTCATCTCGGGAGTTGATAGGCTTGAAGTCATAAACAGCGCAATGTTTGACGCACAATGAAGAGCTGCTGGCAAAACGCAGGAAAGAGCTGTTTGAATGAATGTTTACGCGCCTGTTTCTGCCTACCACCGGCTCAGTCAGATACTTGTATGCTCAGTCGGATTATATGCAACACAGGACATGAAAGATAATATCTAGTAATATCATCAATCATGTGTAGTTAATCACTAGTTATGATTGATTATTTTTTATAAGATAAGTTTAATGCTAGCTAGAAACTTACCTTGGCTTACTGCATTCGCGTAACAGGCAGTCTCCTTGTGGAGTGCATCAATATGCAGTACTGTAGTGTAGACTAATGATGTTATCAATATGACTAATGAGTACAATATGCAGTACTGTAGTGTAGACTAATGATGTTATCAATACGACTAATGATGTTATCAAGATGCAGTACTGTAGTGTAGACTAATGATGTTATCAATATGCAGAACTGTAGTGTAGACTAATGTGTTATCAATATGAGAGGCTGTAGAAATGATGTTATAGACTAGGTCGCTATTGCGTTGGACTAGTTAACTGTAAGGTTGCAAGATTGGATCCCCCGAGCTGACAAAGTGAAAATCTGTCGTTCTGCCCCTGAACAACGCAGTTAACCCACCGTTCTTAGCCCGTCATTGAAAATAAGAATGTGTTGTTAGCTGACTTGCCTAGTTAAATAAAGATATTACAAATAAATTTTAAAAAAGTAAAAATTTGGCAAATCGGCGCCCAAAAATACAGATTTCCGATTGTTATGAAAACTTGAAATCGGCCCTAATTAATCAGCCATTCCGATTAATCGGTCGACCTCTACTGTAGACTAATGATGTTATCAATATAGTGTAGACTAATGATGTTATCAATATGCCGTAGTGTAGACTAATGATGTTATCAATATGCAGTACTGTAGTGTAGACTAATGATGTTATCAATATGCAGTACTGTAGACTAATGATGTTATCAATATGCAGTACTGTAGACTAATGATGTTATCAATATGACTAATGAGTACTGTAGTGTAGACTAATGATGTTATCAATATGCAGTACTGTAGACTAATGATGTTATCAATATGCACTACTGTAGACTAATGATGTTATCAATATGCAGTAGTGTAGACTAATGATGTTATCAATATGCAGTACTGTAGTGTAGACTAATGATGTTATCAATATGCAGTACTGTAGACTAATGATGTTATCAATATGCAGTACTGTTATCAATATGACTAATGATGTTAATGATGTTATCAATATGCAGTACTAGTGTAGACTAATGATGTTATCAATATGCAGTACTGTAGTGTAGACTAATGATGTTATCAATATGCACTACTGTAGACTAATGATGTTATCAATATGCAGTACTGTAGACTAATGATGTTATCAATATGCTAATGAGTACTGTAGACTAATGATGTTATCAATATGCACTACTGTAGTGTAGACTAATGATGTTATCAAGATGCAGTACTGTAGTGTAGACTAATGATGTTATCAATATGCAGAACTAATGAGTGTAGACTAATGATGTTATCAATATGCAGAACTGTAGTGTAGACTAATGATGTTATCATCAATATGCAGTACTGTAGTGTAGGCTACCTGATCCTTTCTCCCCAAGCAGCTGGAGCTTTCTATCCACTGCCACTTTGCTGGGAAATACATTTCTTTATTCGTGGTGCATCCAAGCTTTAAACTGCCTTAGATGAGGAAATTGAGACATATTTACGTGGGGAAAGTTAAGAGTATAACATGACGACAGCACCAATGATACTGCTTGGTGGTGCTAAGCAAGTATTACCTGGAATGCACTGACAATAATCCATTCATAGTTTTTGAAACACCATAAAGAGATTTAACCCAGCAGGAGTGTTGCAGTAGAATGTGTTTACTTATCACTCCGGTGGTTTTGTTGTTTATCCAACAGATTTCCGTTACTTCCATTAGTGTTTTGGAGACAAATACCAATACATTGGCCTTCTCTGACCTCGGTGTTTCAAATTATATCTATCGACAGAAGAAAAAAAAACAAGACACCCAGCATTAGCCATCTAACCGCATGCATCAAAATGTAATTGGGTACATGGAATGTAGCACTGTAGACGAATGATGTTATCAATATGCAGTACTGTAGTGTAGACTAATGATGTTATCAATATGAGGTACTGTACTGTAGACTAATGATGTTATCAATATGAGGTACTGTACTGTAGACTAATGATGTTATCAATATGCAGTACTGTAGTGTAGACTAATCATGTTATCAATATGCAGTACTGTAGTGTAGACTAATGATGTTATCAATATGCAGTACTGTAGTGTAGACTAATGATGTTATCAATATGAGGTACTGTAGTGTAGACTAATGATGTTATCAATATGAGGTACTGTAGTGTAGACTAATGATGTTATCAATATACAGTACTGTAGTGTAGACTAATGATGTTATCAATATACAGTACTGTAGTGTAGACTAATGATGTTATCAATATGCAGTACTGTAGTGTAGACTAATGATGTTATCAATATGCAGTACTGTAGTGTAGACTAATGATGTTATCAATATGCCGTACTGTAGTGTAGACTAATGATGTTATCAATATAATGAGTGTAGACTAATGATGTTATCAATATGCAGTACTGTAGTGTAGACTAGACTAATGATGTTATCAATATGCAGTACTGTAGTGTAGACTAATGATGTTATCAATATGCAGTACTGTAGTGTAGACTAATGATGTTATCAATATGCAGTACTGTAGTGTAGACTAATGATGTTATCAATATGCAGTACTGTAGTGTAGACTAATGATGTTATCAATATGCAGTACTGTAGTGTAGACTAATGATGTTATCAATATGCAGTACTGTAGTGTAGACTAATGATGTTATCAATATGCAGTACTGTAGTGTAGACTAATGATGTTATCAATATGAGGTACTGTAGTGTAGACTAATGATGTTATCAATATGAGGTACTGTAGTGTAGACTAATGATGTTATCAATATGCAGTACTGTAGTGTAGACTAATGATGTTATCAATATGCAGTACTGTAGTGTAGACTAATGATGTTATCAATATGCAGTACTGTAGTGTAGACTAATGATGTTATCAATATGCAGTACTGTTATCAATATAGTGTAGACTAATGATGTTATCAATATGAGGTACTGTAGTGTAGACTAATGATGTTATCAATATGCAGTACTGTAGACTAATGATGTTATCAATATGCAGTACTGTAGTGTAGACTAATGTGTTATCAATATACAGTACTGTAGTGTAGACTAATGATGTTATCAATATGCAGTACTGTAGTGTAGACTAATGTGTTATCAATATACAGTACTGTAGTGTAGACTAATGATGTTATCAATATGCAGTACTGTAGTGTAGACTAATGATGTTATCAATATGCAGTACTGTAGTGTAGACTAATGATGTTATCAATATGCAGTACTGTAGTGTAGACTAATGTGTTATCAAGTACGCAGTAGTGTAGACTAATGTGTTATAATGATGTTATCCCAGTACTGTAGTGTAGACTAATGATGTTATCAATCAAAATCAAATTTATTTATATAGTCCTTCAGTACATCAGCTGATATCTCAAAGTGCTGTACAGAAACAGAAACCCAGCCTAAAACCCCAAACAGCAAGCAATGCAGGTGTAGAAGCACGGTGGCTAGGAAAACCTCCCTAGAAATGCAATACGCAGTACTGTAGTGTAGACTAATGTGTTATCAATACGCAGTACTGTAGTGTAGACTAATGTGTTATCAATACGCAGTACTGTAGTGTAGACTCATGATGTTATCAACATACAGTGTGTAGACCACATGTTTTTTGTTAATACATACACTGCCAGAGTACTGAATGTGGGTGTTTTGTGATAGCGATGTGAAATTAATGAATGGGTGGCCTATGACACAGCAATTTGAGAGTTCCTTCAACCTATTTGCTGCTACAGCACCAGCTCTCTATCCGTCTTTGTACCATAGGCAATATCACAACCATAATACATGTTCATTGCATCTTCAATATCTATTCACTTGTGAATAAGCTTGTTTCTGTTCTTATTTTCCCCCTAATAGAGCAATATTTGCCATTCCGTCGACGTCGTTGTGCCACTCTGCTTGTGCTTGCTATAGCCTTGCAGTGCCGTGGAGCACATAAAGTCATCAGAGCCTCATTAAGCCCATGCTGTCAGTAAACAAGGACCCAGCATGGTTATTTTCCCATCAACTGGGGGAAAAGGCTGACGTAGCAAAGATGTATTACCTTGTTAGAATTTGCTCACAAGATAATGCTTGTAAATTCCATCTGTGCTCTTTGGGTTAGCGTGTGGAAGGTGTACGGCTGACCGACAAGGAGGCCATTTACAACCCAGAGTCAATGGTCAGGAGAGGATGACTCTGGTCAGCTGTGAAAGCAGAAGTGGGTGTATTCAGTGAGGTGAAACAGCCAGGACGTTGCAGATAACCCTCCTGACCAACTCCAGATGATGCCAGGAGTATAGGCCTGTATGAGAATAATATAAAACATAGCAGTAATATTACTACAAAGCAGGGCTTTTTTTAAATTGTATTTTTTTTTAAATCGGGCTACAATGAAAACCTTCTTTGATGTGACTATTGTTCATACGCTGACAGCTCAGCAAATCCCATAGGACTTTGCAAGACACGAAGGAAACATTTCCAGGCATCACACAGCTCATCGGCATACACAAACCAACGACCTGACTTTGACCTAACATTTGCCCCATGGTTATGGATGTGACTTCACAACCACACACTTGGAACGTCGCAGATCGGAATGTCATGAAAATAGCTGACGCAACTCCTTATTATAATTTACATTGTCAGATAGGTATGTTTGTGGTAAATAATACACGTCTATATGATATCTCTACATATCACGTATACGTTCACATATACAACACTGTGCCCTGCTGAATGGTACCCTGTCTGGGTCGGCCTGAGATTTATCCTTGTCGGTGCTAACGCAACACTCCAGTCCTCTGGGGGATATAGGACATGGAATAGTTGGCCCAGTTGGAGGTGTTAAGTGTTAAACGCCATCACACAGAACAGAGAGCAACTCATCACCGTCTCATTGGGGTGGCAGGTAGCCTAGTGGTTAGAGCGTTGGACTAGTAACCGAATGGTTGCAAGATCGATTCTCCGAGCTGACAAGGTAAAAATCTGTCGTTCTGCCCCTGAACAATGCAGTTAACCCACCGTTCCCAGGCCATCATTGATAATAAGAAAAAAATCTGACAGACCTCACAGAGAAGTTCCGCTGTCAGGAGCTGTCACAGTGCCATCTCTTCCCAGCACACCATCAGATCCGACCCTTAAGCCTACCACCGTCAGATGAGATCCTTAAGCCTACCACCGTCAGATCAGACCCTTAGTCCTACCACTGTCAGATGAGATCCTTAGGCCTACCACTGTCAGAGCCTTAGGCCTACCACTGTCAGATCCTTAGGCCTACCACTGTCAGATCCTTAGGCCTACCACTGTCAGATCCTTAGGATACCACTGTCAGATCCTTAGTCCTACCACCGTCAGATCCTTAGGCCTACCACCGACAGATCCTTAGGCCTACCACCGTCAGATCCTTAGGCCTACCACCGTCAGATCAGACCCTTAGTCCTACCACGGTCAGATCAGACCCTTAGGCCTACCACGGTCAGATGAGATCCTGAGATCTACCACTGTCAGATCCTTAGGCCTACCACTGTCAGATCCTTAGGCCTACCACTGTCAGATCCTTAGGCCTACCACTGTCAGATCCTTAGGCCTACCACTGTCAGATCCTTAGGCCTACCACTGTCAGATCCTTAGGCCTACCACTGTCAGATCCTTAGGCCTACCACTGTCAGATCCTTAGTCCTACCACCGTCAGATCCTTAGGCCTACCACCGACAGATCCTTAGGCCTACCACCGTCAGATCCTTAGGCCTACCACCGTCAGATCAGACCCTTAGTCCTACCACGGTCAGATCAGACCCTTAGGCCTACCACTGTCAGATGAGATCCTGAGATCTACCACTGTCAGATCCTTAGGCCTACCACCGTCAGATCCTTAGGCCTACCACTGTCAGATCAGACCCCTAGTCCTACCACTGTCAGATCAGACCCTTAGGCCTACCACTGTCAGATGAGATCCTGAGATCTACCACTGTCAGATCCTTAGGCCTACCACCGTCAGACCCTTAGTCCTACCACTGTCAGATCAGACCCTTAGGCCTACCACTGTCAGATGAGATCCTGAGATCTACCACTGTCAGATCCTTAGTCCTACCACCGTCAGACCCTTAGGCCTACCACCGTCAGACCCTTAGGCCTACCACCGTCAGACCCTTAGGCCTACCACCGTCAGACCCTTAGGCCTACCACCGTCAGACACTTAGGCCTACCACCGTCAGACACTTAGTCCTACCACCGTCAGATCAGACCCTTAGTCCTACCACCGTCAGATCCTTAGGTCTACCACCGTCAGATCCTTAGGCCTACCACCGTCAGACCCTTAGGCCTACCACCGTCAGACCCTTAGGCCTACCACCGTCAGATCAGACCCTTAGTCCTACCACAGTTAGATCAGACCCTTAGGCCTACCACCATCAGATCCTTAGGCCTACCACCGTCAGACCCTTAGGCCTACCACTGTCAGATCAGACCCTTAGTCCTACCACTGTCAGATCAGACCCTTAGGCCTACCAGCAGATCCTTAGGCCTACCACAGCCAGATCAGATGAGATCCTTAGGCCTACCAGCAGTCAGATGAGATCCTTAGGCCTACCAGTCAGATGAGATCCTTAGGCCTACCAGCGTCAGACCCTTAGTCTACCATGAGATCCTCCTACCAGGTCTATGAGATGAGATCCTTAGGCCTCTCAGACCAGCGTCAGATGAGATCCTTAGGCCTACCAGCAGATCAGATGAGATCCTTAGGCCTACCACCGTCAGAGGCCTACCCGTCAGAGGCCTGAGATCCTTAGTCTACCAGCGTGAGACCCAGATGAGATCCTTAGGTCTCAGACCAGCGTCAGATGAGATCCTTAGGCCTCTACCAGACCCGCCTACCAGTCAGACCCAGATGAGATCCTTAGGCCTACCAGCGTCAGATGAGATCCTTAGGCCTACCAGCGTCAGATGAGATCCTTAGGCCTACCAGCGTCAGATGAGATCCTTAGGTCTACCACCGTCAGATGAAATCCTTAGGCCTACCAGCGCCAGATCAGACCCTTAGTCCTACCAGTCAGATCAGAACCTTAGTCCTACCAATGTCAGACCCTTAGTCCTACCACCATCAGATCAGACCCTTAGTCCTACCACAGTCAGATCAGACCCTTAGTCCTACCACAGGCAGATCAGACCCTTAGTCCTACCACAGGCAGATCAGACCCTTAGTCCTACCACTGTCAGACCCTTAGTCCTACCACTGTCAGACCCTTAGTCCTACCACCGTCAGATCAGACCCTTAGTCCTACCACCGTCAGATCAGACCCTTAGTGCTACCACAGTCAGATCAGACCCTTAGTCCTACCACAGGCAGATCAGACCCTTAGTCCTACCACAGGCAGATCAGACTCTTAGTCCTACCACTGTCAGACCCTTAGTCCTACCACCGTCAGATCAGACCCTTAGTCCTACCACCGTCAGATCAGACCCTTAGTCCTACCACCGTCAGATCAGACCCTTAGTCCTACCACTGTCAGACCCTTAGTCCTACCACCGTCAGATCAGACCCTTAGGCCTACCACTGTCAGATCCTTAGGCCTACCACTGTCAGATCCTTAAGCCTACCACTGTCAGATCCTTAGGCCTACCACTGTCAGATCCTTAGGCCTACCACTGTCAGATCCTTAGGCCTACCACTGTCAGATCCTTAGGCCTACCACTGTCAGATCCTTAGGCCTACCACTGTCAGATCCTTAGGCCTACCACTGTCAGATCCTTAGGCCTACCACTGTCAGATCCTTAGGCCTACCACTGTCAGATCCTTAGGCCTACCACTGTCAGATCCTTAGGTCTACCACTGTCAGATCCTTAGGTCTACCACTGTCAGATCCTTAGGTCTACCACTGTCAGATCCTTAGGTCTACCACTGTCAGATCCTTAGGTCTACCACTGTCGGATCCTTAGGCCTACCACCGTCAGATCAGACCCTTAGGACAACCCCCAACAGATCAGACCCTGTATGAATGCATCACAGTACATGTGGGAGAAGGGTGTGTGTGTTTAAAGTTTCAATGTCACCCACACAAATACAGTGAAATGCCTTTCATGCAAGCTCTCAACCCAACAGTCCAGTAATCAATATCAATGTAGTAATACAAATAAGGTAAAAGAAAAACACACTAAAAATAAGAAGTAAGAACAGGAGAAGTAAGGAAGCTATATACAGGGTCAGTTCCAGTACCAGATTTATACTGAACAAAAATATAAAACGCATCATGCAACAATTTCTAAGATTTTACTGAGTTACATTTCATATAAGGTAATCAGTCAATTTAAATACATTCATTAGACCCTAATCTATGGATTTCACATGACTGGGAATACAGATACGCATTTGTTGGTCACAGATACCTTACATTTCTAGGATCTTTTATTTCAGTTCATGAAACATGGGATCAACACTTAACATGTTGCGTTTATATTTTTGTTCAGTGTACAATGAGCAGGGATACTGCAGTGATACATACCCCTATACATACAGTACTGTATCTACTGTAAGGGGACTAGGCATCAGGATAGGAGTCCAGTGAGTGTGTAGAGTCCTGAGTGTGTAGAGTCCTGAGTGTGTAGAGTCCTGAGTGTGTAGAGTCCTGTGAGTGTGTAGAGTCCTGTGAGTGTGCAGAGTCCTGAGTGTGTAGAGTCCTGAGTGTGCAGAGTTCTGAGTGTGCAGAGTCCTGAGTGTGCAGAGTCCTGAGTGTGCAGAGTCCTGAGTGTGCAGAGTCCTGAGTGTGCAGAGTCCTGAGTGTGCAGAGTCCTGAGTGTGTAGAGTCCTGAGTGTGTAGAGTCCTGTGAGTGTGCAGAGTCCTGTGAGTGTGCACAGAGACAGATAGTCATTCTATTAGCTATTTAGCAATCTTATGGCTTAGGGATAGAAGCTGTTCAGGATCCTGTTGGTGTCAGATTTGATGCCCTGTCTATGGCTTGGGCGGCATGAGTCGATTTTCCAGGCCTTCCTTTTCACATTGATGATATAGAGGTCTTGGATGGCAGGTAGCTCAGCCACAGTGTATACTCGGCTGTCCGCACCACCCTCTGTAGCGTCATGCGATCGAGGGTGCTGCTGTTGCCATACCAAGCAGTGATGCAGCCAGTCAAGATGCTCTCAACTTTTGTAAGATTTGAGGGCTCATGCCAAACCTTTTCAACCTCCTGAGGGGGAAGGGGTTCTGTCGCGCAGTCTTCACGACTGTCCATATGTGTATGGACCATTTTAAGTCCTTAGTGATTTGGACACCAGGGAACTGGCTCCACTGCAGCCCTGTCAACGTGGATGGAGGCATGCTCCTTGGTCTTGCCTGAGGGGTTGTTGTCCTGGCCCCACACTGCCAGGTCACTGACCTCCTCCATATATGCGGTCTCATCGTCGTCGGTGATCAGGCCAACCACCCTCATGTTGTCAACAAACTTAATGATGCTGTTGGAGTTGTCCGTGGCCATGCAGTTGTGGGGGAACAGAGAGTACAGTAGAGGACTAAGCACACACCCCAGTGGGGCTCCTGTGTTGATGGTCAGCGTGGTGGAGGTGACGATGCCTACCCTCACCACCTTTTTATTTTATTTTTTATTTTACCTTTATTTTACTAGGCAAGTCAGTTAAGAACAAATTCTTATTTTCAATGACGGCCTAGGAACAGTGGGTTAACTGCCTGTTCAGGGGCAGAACGACAGATATTGTACCTTGTCAGCTCGGGGATTCGAACTTGCAACCTTTCGGTTACTAGTCCAACGCTCTAACCACTAGGATACCCCTGCCGCCCCCTGACCTAGGGTCAGTCCATCGGGAAGTCCAGAATCCAATTAAAGAAGGAGGTGTTCAGTCCCAGGGTCCTAAGCTTGGTGACGAGTTTGGAGGGCACTATGGTGTTGAACTCTGAGCTGTGTGTGTGTGTGTGTGTGCGTGTGCACTTTCTTTCCTACATTATCAAGACCCCAGGTCCTGAATTTGTTAAAATGCTATTTTAAGCTTAAGGTCTAGGTTTATGGTTTAGGGTTTTGGGGTTAGGTTTAGGTTTAGGGTTTTTGGGGTTAGGTTCAGGTTAGGGTAGATATACTTTTTAGTGGTGAAACATTTTTATACTCCAAATAGACCTGAAATTTCACGAAAACACAGCTGTGTGTGTGTGTGTATTCTGCATCCCATCAGAGCCAAGGCTGCCAATACTCCTACAAAACTAACAGAATACATAATTTAGAATCTCAGTGTGTATTGTTTGCCCAGTTGGTTGAAGATCAGTGTTCCGCAGTTTCCTCTGAACGTTTAATCTTTTTTCTGTACAGTCCATCATGAGAGGCCATTTCAACTATACTTCAAAAAGCAGGTTGAATCAGAATGCAGTCATAGGAAATAACTAAGGCTGCGTTAAGACAGAATTGGGCTTTTGACCTTGTCTGGCTACCCAAACTACTTGCTCCGGCCAAACACTATGCCACGCCCACGGACATTAGTTTCTTCTCCTCAATGAGTCTGGGTCTGAGTACCTTCTCAAAGATTCTAGAATGCAAACACACTCTAACTGTTCTGATTGGTCCCAGAAACCGATGTTTTGGGCCAGAGCAGGGTAAAGCAGCGTTTTGACAATTCATCATTGGCTTTGATACTCTGGATAGAGATGATTCAATCGCTGAAAACGTTTGTACAACACACCTCATTTTATCATCACCACAAAAGACTTCAATGATGGCAGTCTCAGACTGAAGTATGTTGAGAACCTAGAGCAGAGGAACAATTCAGTTTGAGTCATCAGGCAACTTTTGACCAATCACATCTGATCTGAAAAGATCAGATGTTTCTCAGAGCTGATCTGATTGGTCAAAAATACCAATTAGTGAGAAAAAAAGATCAGAATTGAGCTGTCTACATGTCTACATGTGTTTTGGTGAAATTAGTACAAAATATAACTGTGAATTGAAATCTGCCTTTTGTAGGTCTGTGGATCAATTTCCAAAAACAGGGGCCTCCGACCCAATAAATAAATCAAATGTGGGCCCCCATTGACTTTGCTAGTCACTCTCACTCAGATATTACATTAACATGCAAGAAATTATGGCAAAAAGGATATAATTGCAGGAAATTAGTTGTAGAACTGAAATATTGTCTCTCTGCCTCCTGGCAAAATAATTAGAATTGCATGAAATTTGTTATAAAACATGCAACATTGTCTCTCCGCACCATGTCAAAAATGTACTTTAAACGTACATGTTTCTCTCCCCCATCAAAACGGGGGCCAATAAAATGTTTTGCCCACAAGGTGGGAGGACTCCTGGTATAACGCACTTAGTTAAGAGAGTCAAGTGCACAAATCAGTTGACTGCATGTGTGGGTACGCAGACCTCCACTGCGGCCCCTTATGATGAGTTCACATGTTTTATGGCCCCCACACCCCTATCAAAGTTCCCCATCCCAACCAACCAATCACCCCCCCCCCCATCAAAGTTCCCCATCCCAACCAACTAACCAACCAATTAGCCCCCTCTGAAAAACAGCCAGCCAAACTAACCAACCAATCAGCCCACCCCGAAACAAAGCCAATCAACTAACCAACTAATCAGCCCCCCCGAAACACGGAGGAACTGTTTTTAATACTACACCTGATCATGAAGAAGACAGTAATGAAATTCAGCAAAGCAGCTTACAGTAGGGCTTAGAGACGGTTAAGCCCTTAATACTGCAGCATGCTGTCCACATGAAAGGTGATGATTAGATCAGGGGTTTGATTGACAAATGCTCTCAGCCACATCCATTGGAGTGGAGACAAGAGGACAGCTCCAGTCGGGAAATTGGCTACAACACAAATTAATGCAACCGCCTAAAGCCGACCGCAAATGCAAATTAGCTTTATACATCCTGCTGTATTTTCGGTGAGCCGATGGGGACATTACTGGCAACGATCAATATGGGAAAACGGGAATAGTTTCTATTGGGCTACCTCGTGAATTATTCAAACATGTTTGGCTGTTTCTCCTCTATGGCATGACTGGGTGATAAGATTCAATAAAACTATGTTAGTTGGACAAAAGGGACAGATTGGGCTTTATGTAAGAACTAAAATATGAAGTATAGGTCGTATATAGTGCATTCGGAAAGTATTCAGACCCCATGAGTTTTTTCCACATTTTGTTACGTTACAGCCTTCTAAAATGTATTAATTCCTGTACGCAAGCCTGGCACACCTGTATTTGGAGAGTTTCTCCCATTCTAATCTGTAGATCCTCTCAAGCTCTGTCAGCTTGGATGGGGAGCATCGCTGCATTCAGGTCGAAGAGTTTAATCTTTGTTTCATCAGACCAGAGAATATTGTTTCTCATGGGCTGAGTGTCCTTTAGAGGCCTTTTGTGCAAACTCCAAGAGGGCTGTCATGTGCCTTTTACTGAGGAGTGGCTTCCGTCTGGACACTCTACCACGAAGGCCTGATTGGTGGAGTGCTGCAGAGATGGTTGTCCTTCTGGAAGGTTCTCCCATCTCCACAGAGGAACTCTGCAGCTCTGCCAGAGTGACCATCAGGTTCTTGGTCACCTCCCTGACCAAGGCCCTTCTCCCCTGATTGCTCAGTTTGGCCGGGCAGCCAGCTCTAGGAAGAGTCTTAGTGGTTCCAAACTTCCACTGAGGCCACTGTGTTCTTTGGGACCTTCAATAATGCATAAATGTTTTGGTACCCTTCCCCAGATCTGTGCCTCGACACAATCCTGTCTCTGAGCTCTTCGGACAATTCCTTCGACCTCATGGCTTGGTTTTTGCTCCGACATGCACTGTCAACTGTGGGACCTTATATAGACAGGTGTGTGTCTTTCCAAATCATTTTAATTTATCACAGGGGAACTCCAATGAAGTTGAAGAAACATCTCAAGAATGATCAATGGAAACAGAATGTACATAAGCTAAATTTCAAGTCTCATAGCAAAGGGTCTGAATATTTATGTAAATAAGGTATTTCTGTTATTTATTTTTAAGACATTTGTAAAAAAAATATATATATCTATAAACGTGTTGTTTGCTTTGTCATTATGGGGTATTGAGTGTAGATTAATGTGGGGGGAATTTAAAAAATATATATTTTAGAATAAGGCTGTAACGTAACAAAATGTGGAAAAAGTCAAGGAGTCTGACTACTTTCTGAATGCACTGTATATGCCCTTGACAGGCTGTGGCGTTTCTCTTTTATGTTTTTCCTCATTCGTTCTAACTGAACACCTGGCATTCCATCCTGGGAAAAAAAAATTAAAAACACAAAGTTTTATCTGAACAGAAAGCTCTGAAAACAGCAGCAGATGTTGTGGGTAAGGCCACTGGGGGCAACAGTCAACAGGGATCAGCATTTCAATAACTATATTTGGAGAGCTTTGCTGGGCAGAGGCAGTGTGTGTATGTAAGTGTGTGTGTGTGTGCGTAAGTGTGTGTGTGTAAGTGTGTGTGTGTGTGTGTGTGTGTGTGTGTGTGTGTGTGTGTGTGTGTGTGTGTGTGTGTGTGTGTGTGTGTGTGTGTGTGTGTGTGTGTGTGTGTGTGTGTGTGTGTGTGTGTGTGTGTGTGTGTGTGTGTGTGTGTGTGTGCAGATTGGAACAAGATTCACTAAATCTGTGGCATTGTGAATACAGAAATGCAGGTAAAAAGCAATTGGCATATAACCCTGCAACTAACCTAATTGGGGCTATACAGTATTCATTAAAACACGTTGAAATGTATTAAGGTTTCCCAGTGTAGCTGTATCAGTGATGGGGCACTTTGATAGAGGAACACAGTCACTGTTACCAGCTCACATGTTCAGGCTTGGATGAGAAATCAGACTAATTTATCTTACTTCTCTTAAATCAGACTACTTTATCTTATTTCTCTTAAATCAGACTACTTTATCTTACTTCTCTTAAATCAGACTACTTTATCTCAGGTCTCTTAAATCAGACTACTTTATCTTACTTCTCTTAAATCAGACTACTTTATCTTACTTCTCTTAAATCAGACTACTTTATCTTACTTCTCTTAAATCAGACTACTTTATCTTACTTCTCTTAAATCAGACTACTTTATCTTACTTCTCTTAAATCAGACTACTTTATCTCAGGTCTCTTAAATCAGACTACTTTATCTTACTTCTCTTAAATCAGACTACTTTATCTTACTTCTCTTAAATCAGACTACTTTATCTTACTTCTCTTAAATCAGACTACTTTATCTTACTTCTCTTAAATCAGACTACTTTATCTTACTTCTCTTAAATCAGACTACTTTATCTCAGGTCTCTTAAATCAGACTACTTTATCTTACTTCTCTTAAATCAGACTACTTTATCTTACTTCTCTTAAATCAGACTACTTTATCTTACTTCTCTTAAATCAGACTACTTTATCTTACTTCTCTTAAATCAGACTACTTTATCTTACTTCTCTTAAATCAGACTACTTTATCTTACTTCTCTTAAATCAGACTACTTTATCTCACTTCTCTTAAATCAGACTACTTTATCTCAGGTCTCTTAAATCAGACTACTTTATCTTACTTCTCTTAAATCAGACTACTTTATCTTACTTCTCTTAAATCAGACTACTTTATCTTACTTCTCTTAAATCAGACTACTTTATCTTACTTCTCTTAAATCAGACTACTTTATCTTACTTCTCTTAAATCAGACTACTTTATCTCAGGTCTCTTAAATCAGACTACTTTATCTTACTTCTCTTAAATCAGACTACTTTATCTTACTTCTCTTAAATCAGACTACTTTATCTTACTTCTCTTAAATCAGACTACTTTATCTTACTTCTCTTAAATCAGACTACTTTATCTTACTTCTCTTAAATCAGACTACTTTATTTAGGTCTCTTAAATCAGACTACTTTATCTTACTTCTCTTAAATCAGACTACTTTATTTATCTTAAATCAGACTACTTTATCTTACTTCTCTTAAATCAGACTACTTTATCTTACTTCTCTTAAATCAGACTACTTTATCTTACTTCTCTTAAATCAGACTACTTTATCTTACTTCTCTTAAATCAGACTACTTTATCTTACTTCTCTTAAATCAGACTACTTTATCTCACTTCTCTTAAATCAGACTACTTTATCTCAGGTCTCTTAAATCAGACTACTTTATCTTACTTCTCTTAAATCAGACTACTTTATCTTACTTCTCTTAAATCAGACTACTTTATCTCAGGTCTCTTAAATCAGACTACTTTATCTCAGGTCTCTTAAATCAGACTACTTTATCTCAGGTCTCTTAAATCAGACTACTTTATCTTACTTCTCTTAAATCAGACTACTTTATCTTACTTCTCTTAAATCAGACTACTTTATCTCAGGTCTCTTAAATCAGACTACTTTATCTCAGGTCTCTTAAATCAGACTACTTTATCTTACTTCTCTTAAATCAGACTACTTTATCTTAGGTCTCTTAAATCAGACTACTTTATCTTACTTCTCTTAAATCAGACTACTTTATCTTACTTCTCTTAAATCAGACTACTTTATCTCAGGTCTCTTAAATCAGACTACTTTATCTCAGGTCTCTTAAATCAGACTACTTTATCTTACTTCTCTTAAATCAGACTACTTTATCTCAGGTCTCTTAAATCAGACTACTTTATCTCAGGTCTCTTAAATCAGACTACTTTATCTCAGGTCTCTTAAATAAATCAGTCTCTTAAACTACTACTTTATCTCAGGTCTCTTAAATCAGACTACTTTATCTCAGGTCTCTTAAATCAGACTACTTTATCTTACTTCTCTTAAATCAGACTACTTTATCTCAGGTCTCTTAAATCAGACTACTTTATCTCAGGTCTCTTAAATCAGACTACTTTATCTCAGGTCTCTTAAATCAGACTACTTTATCTCAGGTCTCTTAAATCAGACTACTTTATCTCAGGTCTCTTA
The DNA here is from genome assembly GCF_021184085.1 of Oncorhynchus gorbuscha. Classification (NCBI taxonomy): domain Eukaryota; kingdom Metazoa; phylum Chordata; class Actinopteri; order Salmoniformes; family Salmonidae; genus Oncorhynchus; species Oncorhynchus gorbuscha. The sequence goes on from NC_060189.1 coordinate 8,272,550, forward strand.
AATCAGACTACTTTATCTTAGGTCTCTTAAATCAGACTACTTTATCTTAGGTCTCTTAAATCAGACTACTTTATCTCAGGTCTCTTAAATCAGACTACTTTATCTCAGGTCTCTTAAATCAGACTACTTTTTCTTAGGTCTCTTAAATCAGACTACTTTATTTTAGGTCTCTTAAATCAGACTACTTTATCTTAGAACTTTTAAATGGGGCAAATCTATCTTAAATCTATTAAATCAAGCTACTTAATCTAATCTCTTAAATCAGGCTACATTTTCTTCACAAGTTCTCAATTCTAAGTATTCAGCTGTACAATGAATGTTATTTCTGACAACAAAAAAACTCCTATTGCCATAATAGCAATTGTAGCATCAGCTGTCTACGCGAATGTTATGATATTGTTTGGGAACAGGACTAGTGGTCTCTAGCTACTAACAGCTATAGCATTTTTAGCTCGCATTTCAGCGGAGGCATGTGCTTTCCTTTGATTCTGCCAACACATGCAGAATGTCACTGTGTGTTAGCAAAGATTGGAGGCTCTGCTGTGACCAGAGCTGGGCCTTGTTAAATTGATCCCCCCTATGTCAGTGTTTTAGAGCTGTCAACCGACATGAACCGTGACTGCCAGTTGGAAAATTGCTTCAAAAGGACTAAGATGTAACGTCGTTGAAAATCACTCAACTATAACGGCCATCGTACTTAGATCATATTCAGGCAGCGTGTCCCGATACCAACACCGAAAAAGGCCCAACGTACCATGGCTATAGCACATTGATGGAAAACACACAGTTCAACTGTTACAATTCAGGCTAGTTGATCTGTATCTTCCGCAAAAGGAAGCCCTGGACTGGAATGGAGATTTCAGATTTGATCTGCTTGACCCCAAAACGACAGGACATAAAACAACTTTTACTGAATTATCGACCCAGACGTTTTCTTCTTTGTCCATTCGTCACTGTAATTTCTTTCAAATTCAGTCCTGCATGCCCTTAAAAGGGCTCTTTCTCCAGCCTCATTGTGCTCTCTGAAATGCAACTATAGTTTAAGGCCACTAAATAACAGTTGAAAGGTACCAAATATTAAGTGTAACCTAAATATTCTGGCTGAGTGACAACCTAATCACCTTCGCACATACAGTGCCTTCAGAAAGTAGTCATACCACAGGAGGTTGGTGACACCTTAATTAGGGAGGACCGGCTCATAGTAACGGCTGGAACGGAATAAATTGAATGGGATCGAACTCGTCAAACACATGGTTTCCATGGTGTTTGACAACATTCCATTCACTCAATTACAGCCATTATGATGACCATCCTCCCTTCAGCAGCCTCCTGTGATTCATACCCCTTGACTCATTTCCACATTGTGTTGTGTTACCGCCTGAATTTACACTTACACACAATACCACATAATGACAAAGTGAAAACATGTTTTTAGAAATGTTTGCAAATTTATATGAAAAGGAAATACAGAAATATCTAATTCACATAAGTATTCACAACCCTTTACTATGACTCTCAAAGTTGAGCTCAGGTGCATCCAATTTCCTTTCATCATCCTTGAGATGACTTGATGGGAGTCCACCTATGGCCAAGTCAATCGTTTGGACATGATTTAGAAAGAAACACACCTGTCTATATAAGGTCCCACAGTTGACAGTGCATATCAGAGCAGAACCTATACCATGAAGTCCAAGGAACTGTCTGTAGATCTCTGAGATATAATTGTGATGAGGCATATATCTGAGGAAGGGTAGAAAACAATATCTAGAGTAGAGGTCGATTATGATTTTTCAACGCCGATACCGATAACGATTATTGGAGGACCAAAAAAATCCGCTACCGATTAAATCGGCAAATTCTTTTACAATGTATTTGTAATAATGACAATTACAACAATACTGAATTAACACTTATTTTAACTTAATTTAATACATCAATAAAATCAGCCTCAAATAAATAATGAAACATGTTCAATTTGGTTTAAATAATGCAAAAACAAAGTGTTCCTAGGCCGTCATTGTAAATAAGAATGTGTTCTTAATAACTGACTTGCCTAGTTTTATATAGGTGTAAAATAATAATAAATATTTTTTTTAATGAAATCGGTCAACCTCTAATCTAGAGTGTTGAAAGTTCCCAAGAGGACAGTGATCTCAGTCATTGGGAAATTGAAAAAATATGTAACGACCTCCTAGAGCTGGCCATCTGACCAAACTGAGCAAACCAGGCAAGATGGACCTTGGTCAGGGAGATGACCAAGAACCCAATGACCACTCTGATAGAACTACAGAGTTCCTTGGCTGAGATGGGAGAACCTGCCAGAAGGACAACACTTTATCTACAGCACTTCACCAATCTGGGCTTAAAGGGAGAGTGGCCAGATGGAAGCCACTCCTGAGAAAAAAGGCACATGACTGCACGCAAAAAGACACATGACTGCACGCCAAAAGGCACATGACAGCACGCAAAAAGGCACATGACAGCACGCAAAAAGGCACATGACAGCACGCCAAAAGGCACGTGACTGCACGCCAAAAGGCACGTGACTGCACGCCAAAAGGCACGTGACTGCACGCCAAAAGGCACGTGACTGCACGCCAAAAGGCACGTGACTGCACGCCAAAAGGCACGTGACAGCACGCCAAAAGGCACATGACAGCACGCCAAAAGGCACATGACTGCACGCCAAAAGGCACATGACAGCACACCAAAAGGCACATGACAGCACACCAAAAGGCACATGACAGTACGCCAAAAGGCACATGACAGTACGCCAAAAGGCACATGACAGTACGCCAAAAGGCACATGACTGCACGCCAACAGGCACATGACTGCACGCAAAAAGACACATGAAAGACTGAGAGCATAAGGCAAAAGCATATGTGGTCTGATGAGAGAAAATGTAACTCTTTGGCCTGAATGCACTATGTCTGGAGAAAACCAGGCACAGCTCATCATACATCTAACATTTATTGGGTTTTATTAGTTAAGACATGTAATTGTTTCTAGTTGTCACTAGTTTGCGTTGTCTTATGTAAGGAAGCATGTTGTTTCACACACACACACACACACACACACACACACACACACACACACACACACACACACACACACACACACACACACACACACACACACACACACACACACACACACACACACACACACACACACACACACACACACACACACACACACACACACACACACACACTCTGCTGTTGTATTTGTGCTGTTGCCAGTCTCTTCCCTTTTGTCTTGCATTGTTTTTGTTTGTGCTTTTCTTAATCCCAGGCCTTTTGCCTCTTGCCAAGCCATCATTGTAAATATGAATTGGTTCTTAATTGACTAGCCTGGTTAAATAAAAAATAAAACATAATTCCTACCATGAAGCATGGTGGTGGCAGCATCGTGCTATGGGGATGCTTTTCAGCAGCAGGAACTGGGAGACTAGTAAGGATAGTGGGAACAATGAATGGAGCCAAATACAGGCCAATCCTGGATGAGAACCTGCTTCAGAGTGCAAACGACCTTAGACTGGGGGCGATGATTTACGTTCCAACAGGTCGATGACCCCACCATATAGCCAAAGCAAAGCTAGAATCACTTCGGAACAATAATCTGAAAGTCCTTGAGGGGCCCAGCCCAAGCCCAGACATGAATCCCACTAACAATCTGTGGAAAGACTTGAAGATTGCTGTTCACCATCACTCCCCATCTAACTTAACAGAGTTTGAGAAAATCTGCAAGCAAGAATGGGAGAAATTCCTCAAATCCAGATGTGCAAAGCAGATACGGACATACCCAAGATGACTCAAAGCTATAATCGTCGCCAAAGTATTGACTCAGGTGTGAATACGTATGTTAAATTAGATATTTTCTGTATTTCATTTTCAATTAATTTGCTAAATTTTTGAAAATCATGTTTTCCCTTTAACATTATGGGGTATTGTGTATAGATGGGTGAGAGAAAAAAATGTAATCCATTTTGAATTCAGGCTGTAACACAACAAAATGTAGAATAAGTCAAGGGGTGTGAATACTTTCTGAAGGCAGTGCGCACTCTATTGTTCTAATGCCGCATTAATCATTTCCTGCCTGACCATTCTAAGAATCCACCCTTAACGATTGAGGCTGACCATAGCCTGCTGTATTTTGACATTTATATTCAACCCTCACAAGCTATCATTGTAATTACATAATACAGTACAAACGAGGGAACTCCATAGGTGTCACATACATAGGAATTGGAAGCAACAAAGCAGTTCATGCACAAAATAGAGCTTCACCAAAACATGTTGAAATCATCCAACCACCAGGAGTATTTCAGATTACCTCTCATGCATAAAGACTTGGAAACGGTTGACGACACAGCATACATTTACAACATTAATCTTCCATGACAAAAGTCCATTGGGGGAATACAAAGAAAGGCAAATGCAACAACAACTTTTTTTTCTTTTTTTATTCTCCCCCAGTCATCAATTCCCGCATTCACATGTAAAAAATGTACTGTCAAGAATTCCAATGAAGCTCAATCTATTTGCCCTATATCCTACCCTGACTAGATACCGTGCAACAAAAATGTATATAAAAAGATTTAAAAAAATTGAGGGGCATCCAAACACCTGGAATGCTGGAGATTCAACCTTTTCATAAAATATTGAGTGGCAATGTAGAATGCATAATGATAGCAAGTTCCTAACGTGTAGCATTGAATATTAAAACCACTGTAATATCTTGAGTATTGTGTGTACTGTACATGATGTAGTCAAGTCATTAACCCTTGAAAGTCCAATTCTGAGCCCTTTATACTCAAGTCGATTCCTAAAAATCTTTGAAGCTACATTTCATAACGTTGAAAGCAACACAGAATCTTACAGTGTTGCACATTAGTAACTAGCTAATACAGTCTGTGTTGATGCAAAGAGAACCCCATTTAAGAGAGAGAACCCCATTTAAGAGAGAGACCCCCATTTAAGAGAGAGACCCCCATTTAAGAGAGAGACCCCCATTTAAGAGAGAGACCCCCATTTAAGAGAGAGACCCCCATTTAAGACGCGGAAAGATCTAAAGGAAGTGAAAACAGCGGTATCAGCCCTTTCTACTCTCTGCCCTATAATGGTTTTGTGGATTGCGGTGAATTCGTCCTGCTACCTAAGTTTTGTAGCTACCTAAGTGTTGTAGCTACCTAAGTGTTGTAGCTAGCATGTTAAATCAACAAAGAGAGAGAGACTTTCTGACAAAATCACTAATAGTCGAGTCCAAGTCCAAGTCTTGAACAAATGTCCTTTGTTTCTTCTGGCATACACACTTAACTGTAAACGCACCACGAAAGACGGATTCAAACTAAAATCGTCCTTGGGAAGGACTGTCAAGGTTATATCTGGAGAGTGAATGTATTCATTGCTGCACATTATGTCTGATCAAACTAAGGCAGCCCGGAGAAAGATGCTGATGCATGGGAGACACTCTAAATGGCACACACTAAACGCAATTAAGGCCCATCAAGATGAAGGTCAGGGGCTGTTTGAACGGACCAAGACGATTAGTGCCTCAACATGGCGGTGTATTTAGAGCCCATGCACTGCCAAGGACGCTGTGCTACTCCCCCTTTCTCAACTCTACTTCTTCCTAATTGTACTCATTCTTTTAAGTCCGTCCAACAAAACTAACCGTTCTGAGAGAGTGGAGGGAAACTCAAGGCAGGTCAGGTCAGCAATTCGAATGCCATCATACTGTTCTCTACTTACTGGCATTCTATCCACTTCCCTAAAGCACTTTATTCAACGTATCCTATGTGGAACGGACCGTGGACCAAATGACTTCCAGTTTCAAGTATCGGATAGAGAGACACTAAGAGTAGTTCTAAGATGAACAACTGGACATAAAGATGTATTGGCAACATGGCTGCACGGAGACAAAACCCTGCCGTAATCAACTCACGTGTGCTACCGTTTGTCGTTCCGCATGATAGCAGAGCATATTGTGAAGAAAAATATATATATATCTAAATAAATCATCGCTGAATGGTGTGTGTGTACATCTTTTAAATTATGTCCACAAGCTAATCACATCATGACACTCATCAAGACACTAACACATTAGTGATCACATTAATTCTCCTTAAACATTTCCAGTTTATGTGGTGAGTTTAGCAGAGTCTCCAAGCTGCTTTTTGGATGCATACACAGTTGAAGGTTAGGGGGGACAACACAATGTTTCTACTAAACAATGAATGTCTGCACAAAAATGGAATCACTGGTGAGTATTAAAGGGATAGACCGCCCCACCCCCCACCCCCGCCCAGTTCCTCCAAAACACGGAGACCTAAAGTTTCTGCTTTGTGGCCTCAGATCTGAATTTAACAGAATGTGAATGTTACATAATAGTGTAATACCAATATCCTATAAACATACACTTAATCCAGATACTGTGATCTTTTCCCAGAGGTAACGATTTTTCTCATCTCTAAGATCAAATGTTTTGATGTGGAATATTAATGCTTGCCTAATACTATAATCTCTGCCTCGATCCTGCTGTCTGTAAACAGGGGTTACATACTTGTGATGTAAACAGAGATTTCTCTCACTCGTGTTTTATGTCTAATGTACTACAGCATTGACCTAAGTGGACGTCTGGTTGAAACACTTTGTTGGAGAAATAAAAACGCTTTTCAGAATTAATCCGGTAATAACAATGTATGGTTTTGTTTGTATCAATCTCTGGATTGATACAAACACTTTCAATGGCAAAAGTGATTTGAGTTTGTGTTCCATTTATATACTTCAATAAAATAAAAATCGGCCATCGGTGGCAAACTCTCGACACCGCATCCTCTGTAGATCGTTTGTCTCTGTAGTTTAAACACAGAAATCTACCGATGTATAATCTATCGATGTATATAGATTGTCAGAGACCATTACTAGTACTTAAAAATAAATGCCACACACTGTACTCTTAAGAAAAATGGGTTCCAATAGGGTTCTTTTGGAACCCATTTTTTGGAACCCCATCTTTTGGAACCCCAAACAGCATTGCTTGCTGGGTTTCTGTACAGCACTTTGAGATATCAGCTGATGTACGAAGGGCTATATAAATCAATTTGATTTGATTTGATTCGGCTGATCACATTGTTTTCTGGGGAGAGAACAGGCAAAATGGTAAAGGAGGCGATGCACCTTCCTCCAATGGAATTCTGTCCTCTTTTTTCTGTCCTCTTTTTTCATGCTAATGTCTTGCAAAGGGCATATATGACGAGGGTAATGTTTAAGAATAATAATGGTGGGCTCTACCTCGTTGCACTACAACCAATCTTTCGTTTTGTCTCATGTCGAACTGAACCCTTAGTAATGCGTTGGCATAAGTCGTTTTGTCTCATGTCGAACTGAACCCTTAGTAATGCGTTGGCATAAGTCGTTTTGTCTCATGTCGAACTGAACCCTTAGTAATGTGTTGGCATAAGTTGTTTTGTCTCATGTCGAACTGAACCCTTAGTAATGCGTTGGCATAAGTTGTTTTGTCTCATGTCGAACTGAACCCTTAGTAATGCGTTGGCATAAGTCGTTTTGTCTCATGCGAACTGAACCCTTAGTAATGCGTTGGCATAAGTCGTTTTGTCTCATGTCGAACTGAAACCTTAGTAATGCGTTGGCATAAGTCGTTTTGTCTCATGTCGAACTGAACCCTTAGTAATGCGTTGGCGTGCCGTGGACGTGAAGTGTGAGGTGCATGCTGGTTAACTGACACCATCTCTCCTCTTCTGGGATATTTACACACAATGTAGACCAAAGTGTGATGACAGATTTGCTCCCAAGCCGACTATGCCCCTAAGCCATTCTCCACAATGTCCATTCCTTTGCCTTTGATGAGACTGCGGTAGCTACTAGTTAAGGTGAAATACCATAGATAATAATTCACAGTCTGCAGTCAGGCACAAAATGAAGCGCGCCCATATTGCTCCCAGTAATCTGCAGTGCTATATCCTCATTAACAGTCATTACTACTTATTAACAGGCATTCCCTCTAAATCTACAGCTAATGACTTGATAAACACAGAAACAGAGAGAGCGCTAACCGAAACCCACTGGGGGTAACCTCCAATGTTACTTTTAGACTTTATAAGTCTCTCCCACGGTCTGCAGACCAGAGGCAGTCTATCCAGCAGACGACACTGTAGAGCCACAAGGCTATATAGAGAGTGTGGTACACTCAGCCGAACACACCATTGGTGCTCACTGCCTGCCCTCCAGGACATCTACAACACTAGGTTGTCATAGGAAGGCCATGAAGATCATCAAGGACCTCGGCCACCCGAAACCACGGCCTGTTCTCCCCACCTCCATCGCTGTATAGGAGTATCATGGCAAAAACTGTCAGACTGGCCAATAGCTCCTACCCCTGAGACCAACAGGCTGCTGAATAGCCAATAGGCAGCTACCTGCTCCTGCCTGTCCCCCTGCACCCCCGACTTCCCAAAACAACAGCCACCTACACGTTTCATTCTTGGTCAGAGTAAAGCTCTGTAGAATGCAGCTGTGTTGTACTGTAAGGGCTTCAGCAATGTTGTGGACAGTACTAAAAAGCTACAGCTATTTGTATCGTCATGTTCATGTAAAACATGTTGGATCTGTAGTTCTGATGCTTGTACCTTATCAAGTCGTATTTATTCCTCGGGAATCAGTCCAGTCAATAATTCCATAACATTCTGAGAAACAGTATGTTACATGATCAAGTTCAATGCTGGGCCTTTTTCTGGGTTTTAAAATGTAAAGCTTGATATCCTCCTGATCCTAGAGAGGTTGGTGATGCTCCAACGTCCCATCATCATAATGCCAAACGCTGAGCAGCACTTCCTTTTCGGCATAATAATAAAAGCAGTGACATAACAATATTTAAAAATATATAAAATATATATTCAGTAGTCGTCTGTGTTATTACTTAACCTTCCCATTTTCGAACCGGTCTAGTAAAATGGATTAGAAATGCAACAAAATATAGACCGAACAAAAAAAATACAAAACTGAGAACCGAATTTCGTTGAGGCATCTGTCCATCATATTAGGGAGATTATGAAGGTTTTTCCGTATCGGCTAGTTGATGGGAAGCTTTACCCAGCACCTTTAAGTGATATTGATTGGATTGATATGATATGCTCTGAAAACATTGTTTCTCTGGACAAGCTCCAATCTACCTTTGTAGAGGAACCGTATCGTCGCGGGTGGATGCCTCCCAAAGACTTTTAATATAAGCATTAATAATAGATGACATAGACGCTGCTCGAGGACTACATCAACAATATTTAGGTATCCAAACTCCTTCTCATAAGATCATGGACACCACTACACCCAAGAGGAATTCTTTATGAGCATCGAATGATATGATGCTGTAGGAAATCTGCAAAGTGTACAGTTTCTGCAGTTGAAAATATATGCAGGATAAAAAATATCACATTTTGACATAGAAGGTACAAATAGCACTTGATCAAACACAATCAGAGGGAAAGTATTACTGGTTGAATAAATATGCCTTATCGTGTATTAGACAGCAATGCCAACATACAGTGCCTTCAGAAAGTATTCACACCCCTAGACTTTTTCCACATCTTGTTGTGTTACAGTCTGAATTTAAAATGGATTAAATACAGATTTTTGGCGGGGTCACTGGCCTACACATAATGTCAAAGCAGAATTATGTTTTTTGAAAAAATTAAAAAATAAAAGCTGAAATGTCTTGAGTCAATAATTAATCAACTCCTAAATAAGCCTAAATAACTTCAGGAGTAAACATTTGCTTAACAAGTCACATAATAAGTTACATGGACTCACTGTGTGTGTAATAATAGTGTTTAACATGATCTTCTGAATGACTACCTCATCGCTGTACCCCACACATAAAATTATCTGTTAGGTCGCTCAGTCGAGCAGTGAACTTCAAACACAGATTCAACCACAAAGACCAGGGAGGTTTTCCAATGCCTCACAAATACTAACCTAATTGACAGAGTGAAAAGAAAGAATCCTGTACAGAATAAAAATATTCCAAAACATGCATCCTGTTTGCAACAAAGGTACTAAAGTAAAACTGCAACAAAATGTTGCAAAGAAATCTACTTTATGTCCTGAATACAAAGTGTCATAATGCAAATCCAACACAACACATCACTGAGTAACACTCTTCTCAACCATGGTGGTGGCTGCATCATATTATGGGTATGCTTGTCATCGGCAAGGGAGTTTTTTTAATGATAAACAGAAATGGAATAGAAGTAAGAGCAGGCAAAATCCAATTCACCTTTCAGCAGGACAATAACCTAAAACACAAGGCCAAATCTACACTGGAGTTGCTTACCAAGATGACATTGAATTCTCCTGAATGGCCTAGTTACAGTTTTGACTTAAATAATCTTGAAAGTCTATGGCAAGACTTGAAAATGGCTGTCTAGCAATGATCAACAACCAACTTGACAGAGCTTGAAGAGTTTAAAAAATAATAATATGCAAATATTATATAATCCAGGAGTGCAACGCTCTTAGAGACTCACCAAGAAAGACTCACAGCTCTTAGAGACTCACCAAGAAAGACTCACAGCTCTTAGAGACTCACCAAGAAAGACTCACAGCTGTAATTGCTGCCAAAGGTGATTCTAACATGTATTGGCTCAGGGGTGTGAATACTTATACAAATGAGATTTTCTTCATTTCATCTTCAATACATTTGCTAAAATGTCTAAAAACATGTTGTCACTTTGTCATTATGGGGTATTGTGTGTAGATGGGTGAGAAAACATATATATTTAATCTGTGTTGAATTCATGCTGTAACAACAAAATGTAGAATAAATCAAGGGGTATTTCTGAAGGCACTGCACTGTATGTATAAATATAATAAATAAATGCCATTTAGCAGACGCTTTTATCCAAAGCGACTTACAGTCATGTGTGCATACATTCTACGTATGGGTGGTCCCGGGAATCGAACCCACTACCCTGGCGTTACAAGCCCCATGCTCTACCAACTGAGCTACAGAGGACCGTACTAATGTAGCCAGGATTCTGTATGTTCATGTTCGTCTCTCAATAATGCATGCAGAACCCATTGCCGTAGGGTTTATCAGAACCACAGTACTGTGCAAAGCCAGCCAATAATAATCTTTGGCTTTAACTGGTGGCCTCCAGATGTGAGGATGACTGATTTCTCCACTACACCCTCTGGTGCGTGAGTGGTGAGGAGGTGTCCTCTGCGTAATGAGGGTAATAACAGGAAGAAGGCGAGCTGGAAAAGAAGCAGGCCAGGCTGCGGGCCAAGCCTCACCACTCAATGTTATACGGGCCCACTCTCTCCGGAGGACACAGCAGTGTGGAAATGGACAGGGCATCTCCTTAAACCAATGGGATACATCACTGATTCTGATATCCTAAGATGTCCAATAGCAGTACCACCTGTGGCTATTTCATTCCTGTCCAGGCAAGTTACAAGTATCATATACCGTGTGACATGATATATCAATATATTGTAAATACAGAACTATCCCACAAAGGCTTAAACTGACAGTCGCAAAAGAGGTGTGTATTTTGCACAAATCTGCTATCTGTCACCTTCAATTCATGTTTAAACTCGTATAGCCACTGTCAGAGATTGTCCCCTTGGAGAGAGATGTTAACAAGAGGTGCTGTCAATGGGAAAAAATGACTCTGATTTATCATGTTCAACTGAAGTTATAATAAACTGAACAAAATTATAAAAACACAACGTGCAACAATTTCTACATTTTTACTGAGTTACAGTTCATATAAGGAAATCAGCCAATTGAAATAAATTCATTAAAGCCTAAATATATGTATTTCACATGACTGGGCAGGGGTGCACCCATGGGCAGGCCTTGGAGGGCATAGGGACACCCACTGGGGAGCCAGGCCCAGCCAATCAGAATTTGTTTTTTTCCCCCACGGAAGGGCTTTATTACTGACAGAAATACAGAGAAATACTAATATTCAGCACCATCATCCCCAGTTCAGCTCATGAAACATGGGACCAACACGTTACATGTTGCGTTTAGATTTTTGTTTGTATTTCTACCATATGGACCAAGTGACTAATTGAAGTGTTTGGCATTGTGTGGCAACGAATCAAAAAAAGATCTGCTAACATTAACAGAATATCAGTGTCGGACTCTCTTAGTGCGAGTCAGCAGTCGAACACTGAACCCGCGGAAAGATAGTGGCTTTTCAACTTAATTGAGAGGGCTTCAGTTGTTCCTCATCTGTAACTGGCTTCTCCAGTGCTCTGTGAACCGAGCATTTGCCTAATCTGTGTGTGTTGATAAAACATCCAGCACTCTCTCTCTCTCTGGCAGATGGCTTCCTAAGGCCACAGAATGCCATTATGTGGGCAGTGCAGATTAACGAGGGACAAATGAGCAGATACATTAAGTCACACAATATCACTGTCTGTCAACAAACTGCTGTAGTTGTATAATGTCCTATATATAATATATAATGTCCTATATGTAATACATCCAACAATATTTCAGTCAATGAGAGGGATGCAATAACAATGTAAATGCCAAGATGTGGTGAAAATAAGGTTGTGTAAGAGACCTATTTTCCATGTTCCAACCATCCGTATAATAGAGTAATTCATATGTGTGGTTATGTAACTGTGTGTATCACAACAATCTTGACTCTTTAGCAGATGATAATTAGCTGGGAAACAGAGGGGAGAATACATGTTTTTATTATTATTACATTACAATGAATTATTGAATTATGGAGACTTTTCATAATCCTCAAAATGCTACTGAAAATCACCCCGTCCAACTGTTCACTTTTATTCCTGTCTTGACCTCGCCGTTAGCCTCTCGGGTGGCTTCTTATGCTCAAAGTATCGATGGTGAAGATACCATGCTCAGAGCTGCTCATTTCATTCCAAATTAAAATAAATAGCGAAAAATATATACTTAGTATAATGGGTACTGTGCTCTCAACCTCACAACAACCTCTCAATATCACAGTAATATCTATTTCAAAGCTTGGCTTCTCTTCAGCGGACAGTGTGAACAAGCACTGTGGAAAACCACGTTACGAAAAGTGCAGCAATCATCTTTATCTACACAGGTTATTTGCAGACCCGCATGGGGTCAAATAGTATTTGTTTTCTTTAGCTGTGCTCGATTGAGCTTGGCTGGCTCAGTGGAACGAACGGTCTCAGAAATGCAAACCCTGTCCATCTGGCACTCCAAGGAAGGCTCAATCAAATGCTCAAAGAGTATTTTAAAGACAATCAATACTGTTTGGACACAGTTCCGGTTATTTGTACAGGCCTCAGCTGTTCCAGCATTCTGTTCTTAAGCTCTTAGGGATCCTAGAGGTTTCCCTCTTGTCTGTCGCTGTGCAAAGTCAGCTGTGCTCGTTGGGACTGACGTCAAACAGTGACCTGACGTCATCCGACCTGATCTCCGAGCGATGGGATTAACCCCTGGTACAGTATATGCATTGTTGCTTTCACTGACCCAGCATCACCAGTCATTTTAATCACAGCAGTCCCTGTAATGCTGAGCAATGCATGCTCGAGATGTGACAAGTGTCTTAATAATCAAATCTAATGGCAGCAGCCGCTTTAAAAATACACTTTTCTCTGTGAACAATGACTATTTTTGTTTGCAGAGGCTAGCGAAAGGAAGGATGGAGCGATTGTTTGTCCTGTGAAGTATCTTATTCTGCGATAGTGTGCTGTAACTAAAGTACATTACCGCCTCATCACAGCTAAATGATTCATGAAAATGATCACTGGGACATTTTTGATTCTCTGGTCTGCAGATGGTTGAACCTACAGTACAGTAGTGCTGCACCAACAAGGCATAATATACTGTGTTAAAGCATGGAAGACTGACTTGAAGCATTCAGGCTCAGGGGTCAACGTTCACACCACCCACTGAAAGACTGCAGACTGATCGTATGCCTTCGAGAAATGCCTTATTGTTACTTGAACTGAGCCGAATGCTCCACATAGCGGCGTATACTTCTGTTTGTTGCAGTGTGTTCCCAAGGCGATAAACTAACTGAATGTGACTAGGGAATCGGGTATCTCTGAGGCCCGTGGTTATAAGTTTGTGTCGATTACATGAGGCAGAGGCGACATCATCAATGAAAAAGGGTTGAAGATGTGGGCATATGTTTGTGTCGAAAAATCTGAATGAATTTGACCTGCCTTTATTCAGTAACACAGTATCTAGTCTTGTGTTACCATACTCCCAAGTGTAGGAAGCCTGGAGCTGAGGCTACAGCGTATCTGACCCATGGATCAAGTCTACCCCTCTGAGGATCTGTAAAATAGAGAGAAGCAGGTGGGTGAGAGAAGACTCATTTGAATATGGTTCACACTGCTAGGGAGTGAGAGGGCCCGGATCCAAGAGAATTGGATGAAGAACTAAGAACTTAAGAAAAGGCAACAAAAAAATATATATGAATCTTTCACAAATCAGCATTAATTTGAATAGCTTAGAAGTACATTTCTATGCCATTTTCAATGTTTTGTAGACTTCAAAATCATTGAAAGAAACGGAAAGCTATGCAACTATATTTTAATGCTGCAGAGAATTATTTGATTTACGGCATTTAATGTAAGCCTGCAATTAAATCATTGTCAGCAGCAAATGTACATGATGTATGCCTACTGTCACAGCAGTAATTTACTGAACACTACAAGATACTGTAAAAATCACAATCTAAGTTTACTACAAAAAGTCTAAATGTTACGGGCAGCAGCAGCGATCGCAGGACTCCTGGACTTGGGAGGAGATTCTGGACGGCAAGGGACCATGGGCACAGGCTGGAGAATATCGCTGCCCCAAGGCTGAGCTGGAGGCAGCGAGAGCCGAGAGGCGGTGGTATGAGGAGGCAGCACGGCAGCGCGGCTGGAAGCCCGAGAAGCAGCCCCAAAAATGTATTGGGGGGGCACACAGGGAGTGTGGCGAAGGCAGCTAGGAGACCTGCGCCAATTTCCCGTGCTTACAGGATAGAGAAAGGGACCGGGCAGGCACCATGTTATGCCGTGAGGCGCACGGTGTCCCCGGTGCGTGTGCATAGACCGATGCGGTACATCCCAGAGCCTCTTATCGGCCGGGCTAGAGTGGGCATCGAGCCAGGTGCCACGAAGCTGGCTCAGCGCATCTGGACTCCAGTGCTTCTCCTCGGGCCGGTGTACATGGCACCAGCCTTGCTCATGGGGTCCCCGGTTCGCCAGCACAGCCCAGTGCGGGCTATTCCACCTCGCCGCACTGGCCTGGCTACGGGGAGCATTCAACCAGGTAAGGTTGGGCAGGTTCGGTGCTCAAGAGCTCCAGTGCGCCTTCACGGTCCAGTCTATCCAGTGCCACCTCCACGTACCAGCCCTCCGGTGGCAGCCCCCCACACCAGGCTGTCTCTCTGTCTTCTCCCTACAGGTGCTCCCTCCTGTCCAGCGCTGCCAGAGCCTTCCTCCTCTCCAGCGCTGCCAGAGTCTCCCGTCTGTCCTGAGCTGCCAGAGTCTCCCGTCTGTCCTGAGCGGCCAGAGTCTCCCGTCTGTCCTGAGCGGCCAGAGTCTCCCGTCTGTCCTGAGCGGCCAGAGTCTCCCGTCTGTCCTGAGCGGCCAGAGTCTCCCGTCTGTCCTGAGCGGCCAGAGTCTCCCGTCTGTCCTGAGCGGCCAGAGTCTCCCGTCTGTCCTGAGCCGCCAGAGTCTCCCGTCTGTCCTGAGCCGCCAGAGTCTCCAGTCTGTCCTGAGCCGCCAGAGTCTCCCGTCTGTCCTGAGCCGCCAGAGTCTCCCGTCTGTCCTGAGCCGCCAGAGGCGCCAGTCTGTCCTGAGCCGCCAGTCAGCCAGGAGCTGCCAGAGCCGCCAGTCAGCCAGGAGCTGCCAGAGCCGTCAGTCAGCCAGGAGCTGCCAGAGCCGTCAGTCAGCCAGGAGCTGCCGGAGTCTCCCGCCTGTCCGCCAGGAGCTGCCGGAGTCTCCCGCCTGTCCGCCAGGAGCTGCCGGAGTCTCCCGCCTGTCCGCCAGGAGCTGCCGGAGTCTCCCGCCTGTCCGCCAGGAGCTGCCGGAGTCTCCCGCCTGTCCGGCGCTGCCGGAGTCTCCCGCCTGTCCGGCGCTGCCGGAGTCTCCCGCCTGTCCCGCGCTGCCGGAGTCTCCCGCCTGTCCCGCGCTGCCGGAGTCTCCCGCCTGTCCCGCGCTGCCGGAGTCTCCCGCCTGTCCCGCGCTGCCGGAGTCTCCCGCCTGTCCCGCGCTGCCGGAGTCTCCCGCCTGTCGCGCGCTGCCGGAGTCTCCCGCCTGTCGCGCGCTGCCGGAGTCTCCCGCCTGTCGCGCGCTGCCGGAGTCTCCCGCCTGTCGCGCGCTGCCGGAGTCTCCCGCCTGTCGCGCGCTGCCGGAGTCTCCCGCCTGTCGCGCGCTGCCGGAGTCTCCCGCCTGTCCGGCGCTGCCGGAGTCTCCCGCCTGTCCGGCGCTGCCGGTCTCCCGCCTGTCCGGCGCTGCCGGTCTCCCGCCTGTCCGGCGCTGCCGGTCTCCCGCCTGTCCGGCGCTGCCGGTCTCCCGCCTGTCCGGCGCTGCCGGTCTCCCGCCTGTCCGGCGCTGCCGGTCTCCCGCCTGTCCGGCGCTGCCGGATTCTCCCGTCCTTTCGAGACCCTTGGCAAGGGTCCCCAGTCCGAGGTTGGCGGCGAGGGTCGCCGCTCTTAAGAAGCCACAGAGGCGAATAGAGGGGTGGAGAAGGACTAGGGTGGAGTGGGGTCCACGTCCCACGCCAGAACCGCCACCGCGGACACACACCCACCTACCTAGACCCTCCCCTATAGGTTTAGGTTTTGCGGCCAGAGTCCGCACCTTTGGGGGGTTATTTTATCTTTGTTTTAGTATGGTCAGGGCGTGAGTTGGGTGGGCAGTCTGTTTTTCTGTTGGTTTTTGAGTTCGGCCTAGTATGGTTCTCAATCAGAGGCAGCTGTCAATTGTTGTCCCTGATTGAGAATCATACTTAGGTAGCCTTTTTCCACCTGGGATTCGTGGGTGTTTATTTCTTGTTTAGTGTTTGTCATTCACCTTACGGGACTGTTCGTTTGTTGCTTATTGTTTTTGTTCAGTGTTCATTTATCTTCATTAAATTATGGACACTTACCACGATGCGTTTTGGTCCTCCGATCCTTCTCGCTACTCCTCCTCAGAAGAGGAGGACGAGATCCCTGACAGACACCATAATCTTTGACACCATACTTGTGCCAGCACTCCAGAGGCAACCATTAGCACCTCAAAAATCCTTCCAGGATGACAATTAATTCAGGCCTTTGTTCTCTTTTTGTCAAACCCATTTAACTTAAACGTTTTACTTGATCTTAAATAAGACACAAAATGAGTATAAGAAAAAGGCTGATCAAAGTTAAACCTGCCTTCAGAATGAAAGTAGTGAGGTTTACCATTATCAGTCGAAGCCACTGAATCCATAAAAATTACTATGCATAGTGCATATTTCAAAGCAGTGATATTGTAATTAGGGGCAGAGGAGTGAGTATTAATGTTTGGTATTGGCTGTGACGGCATAATATTCCTCCAGATTCATGCAGTACACTATACTACATTAATACCTGAACTTTGTCGTTAATGGCAGAGAGAATTTGATCACATAAACCTTTATCTTGGCAAACAGTTGCCTACAGATAAACACGTGCAGACAGTAACAACGTGGCAAATCTACAAAACCCTCTTTATGTATTCACAAAAAAATAAAACCGCATTGTCAAAGTAGCCTAAACTATCAGCAATGTTGCCCAATATAAAATGTGGTGGGGGAATAAGCTGTGGGGAACGAGTTGGAAAATATCAATGAACTGATTGATTCAAACACGGACTAATTTCTGTGTTGGCCTGGTACTGCTTCTAAAGATGTGAACTGTAAGTCCTCCAAGGGCACAATATTGCATAAACACGGCTAAACCTAGTACTGTAACACCATATGTGACCAACAGTAGTTGGGTGATTTTCATGAAACCAGTTTTATGTCTGTAGCAAATTGAGTAACAAACCCCATGATGCATCTGCAAAAATTAACTCTCATTTGGAAGACTAAGATGTCTAGTTTTTGGCAAAGTGTATTATTTTAAATACATTTTACATTTTCGACTGAAGTTTGATACATCTCACCACAAATTGTCATTACCAAAATGTGTCTGAAATAAATTATTGAATCATTTTATTCAATTTTACTTTAGAAAAGCCTCATTTATTTGAATAAAACACAACATATGTTGCTGTAGTTTGTCCATAAATCATACAAATTGTATACTCGTTGAAGTTAACATAAAAAACTATACTATTTATTATGTAAAAACACAGTGTCTGTGGACATGGGGGTCTCATTACCGTAACACTTTTTAAAGTTCATGTAAAAACGCCAATAAATGTTTAAAATTAAATTAGATTCACCCATGATGCATCATCATCTAGAGTAGTCCTTAGATGAGCACAAGTTAATTTATTTGCCTATATACTTTCAGAATGAGGTTCTTATTCTCAAACACCCCTTTACCCCACTTGGCCTTCTCATTACCGAAATGGATAAAAAGCTCCATTTGGGAAAAAGTCAGACAACCATTACCTTAACAACATGGAGGCAATAATGGGCCTTAGTGAAGTGGGCAAATTGTTTACTGACTCATAATAATGTGCCTCCTATTATTTACAGATTGACCTAAGGGCCTCTCATTACCAAAACACAAATTTCTCATTACCAGGTTATTTTTAGGTCTGTTTTGGTAATGAAAACCTTAAATTAGGTAATGATAATAAGCTAATTATAATGTATGTGCTCCGCTGGTAACTTTGTTTTATCTACTAGGACCACTTCCTAAACCTATTGTATACATTTTTGGTTTAAAAAAATTAAAATTATATGATTAAGTGGGGTTTGTTAAGAAATATGGGTTGTATAAACCCTGTTTAACTTACTTTAAGCCTCAGTCAGCAGTTTGGGTTTCAGGCAAAGAGCAACCCCATCACTTAAAAGTAGGAGCTGTTTTCACACTTACATATAGTGTTGTTTGATACCCCAGTTTTAGATAATTTATATGCATTTTGTGTTATGCAGTTTGCCCAAAGGATCCCATTCAATCCAGAACATCTAAAAATACCTTACAACACAAATATTCACATCCTAATACACCAATACTACTTGTAAAAACTTTGGATGAAGTATTACCTTTGTTACTGTTACATTTAGGTCCACTTTTGACTTTTGAAAATACATGCATGTAATTACAGTACTTTAATAAATTGCATTAAGATCACTGATTTTTGTATAATAGCAAACTGATACAAATCAGTAAAAATGTTCATGACAAACTATGCACACACATTATCGAAACATGCAGTCTCATCTCTGATACCTGCGCATCATTACAGTAATGCACCAATATTTAGGAAATAATCAAAAAAATAAAACAAGCGATTTTTGCGTAATTAGATAGTGTGACTTTGGTTGTTTATCCAAATGTGTGAAAATCAATACAATGAAAAATAACATGCATATAGACAAGTGATTATGACAACAACAACAAATTGTTGTGTTACAATAATGAGAAATTACGAAATACATCTTAATTACATTTTCAGTGTTGAGTTTAACTCAGGCCTTTTCATAGGGGGAGCAATGTTTAAAAAAATATTAGAAAGTGATTTGTTTATTACTTTTTGGAATTTGAAAACTGTTGCGGTAATGATCATTTCTGTGTTGGTAGTTGTGGAAATTGTGGTCAAATGCATAATATTTTATTTAAAAAATATGCATAATAATTATTAAATAAAAAAGTAAAGATCCTAATCTCAGTGATCTAAGAGGAAATTTAGTGAAAAATTACACTTGAGAATTTTGGGGTCAAATGTCAGTTTCGTGAGAATGACCCAGTTGTGGCTAGTGTTTGAGAAGTCTTGCAGAACTAATGCTTTGTAGATTATAGATCTTAGGGGCGGGTGGTCAAAAGGGACGTCAAGGGAAAAAGACCAATCACAACCCTAAGTGATGTAGACCCACAACTGTACACCCTAAGTGATGTAGACCAACTACTGTACACCCTAAGTGATGTAGACCTAGTACAGTACACCCTAAGTGATGTAGACCAACTACTGTACACCCTAAGTGATGTAGACCTAGTACTGTACACCGTAAGTGATATAGACCAACTACTGTACACCCTAAGTGATGTAGACCTAGTACTGTACACCCTAAGTGATGTAGACCCACTACTATACACCCTAAGTGATGTAGACCCACTACTATACACCCTAAGTGATGTAGACACACTACTATACACCCTAAGTGATGTAGACCTAGTACTGTACACCCTAAGTGATGTAGACCCACTACTATACACCCTAAGTGATGTAGACCCACTACTATACACCCTAAGTGATGTAGACCCACTACTATACACCCTAAGTGATGTAGACCCACTACTATACACCCTAAGTGATGTAGACCCACTACTGTACACCCTAAGTGATGTAGACCTAGTACAGTACACCCTAAGTGATGTAGACCCACTACTGTACACCCTAAGTGATGTAGACCTAGTACAGTACACCCTAAGTGATGTAGACCCACTACTGTACACCCTAAGTGATGTAGACCTAGTACAGTACACCCTAAGTGATGTAGACCTACTACAGTACACCCTAAGTGATGTAGACCTACTACAGTACACCCTAAGTGATGTAGACATAGTACAGTACACCCTAAGTGATGTAGACCCACTACAGTACACCCTAAGTGATGTAGACCCACTACAGTACACCCTAAGTGATGCAGACCCACTACTGTATACCCTAAGTGATGTAGACCTAGTACAGTACACCCTAAGTGATGTAGACCTACTACAGTACATCCTAAGTGATGTAGACCTACTACAGTACACCCTAAGTGATGTAGACATAGTACAGTACACCCTAAGTGATGTAGACCCACTACAGTACACCCTAAGTGATGTAGACCCACTACAGTCCACCCTAAGTGATGCAGACCCACTACTGTATACCCTAAGTGATGTAGACCTACTACAGTACACCCTAAGTGATGTAGACCCACTACAGTACACCCTAAGTGGGTTTGCTGTTATGCCAATTTGGCCTGATGTTATTATGGTGCTATATTCCTATTATAGAAGTACATTAAAATGCACCAATAGCCACCAGAAGCTATAAGAAAAAGCGTTGTACATTTTCCTCTAATTTGGATAGTTCCCTGTACAATAGCAAATCATCTTTCCTTTAAGCAACACCATATGGCGTCTGTCATATCCCAGTAGGAAAACCCTCATAAAGGTTGGGTCACGTGTAACATATGGCAAAACAGTGCTGCTTGGTTGAGCAATATATACTACAGCTTTGGTCAAAAGGTCTGGAACTTTTTGCTCGTCCTCAACCTGTACCCAGAGAATAGGTGATTGGTCCAGCTGTTCTCCATCAACTGCTACATGTGGCAGAATAATCCTGAAAGCCTCACAGGACTTTGTTAAAAATGTTCCCCCGTTTGCATTGGGGTTTGTGTATTGGGAACTTGTTAAGACGGGGAAAAGTGTAGACTCCCTGTATGTGAGTGGACTACAGTCAATGCCAAGAGGTCTGAACCTTTATGGTACAGGTGACAGTGCCCTCGACACACCCCATAACCACATGCAGGGCTCCTGATTCATTCCCAACTCTGGCTATTGGCCAACCTATGGTTTCAATCATGGATTAAGTTAAACAATGGATCAAATATGGCACAACATACAGTTCAAGTCAGAAGTTTACATACACCTTAGCCAAATTCATTTAAAGTCCGTTTTACACAATTCCTGACATTTAATCCTAGTAAGAATTCCTTGTCTTAGGATAGTTAGGATCACCACTTTATTTTAAGAATGTGAAATGTCAGAATAATAGTAGAGAGAATTATTTATTTCAGCTTTTATTTATTTCATCACATTCCCAGTGGGTCAGAGGTTTCCATATAGTCAATTAGTATTTGTTAGCATTGCCTTGAAATGGTTTAACTTCGGTCAAAAGTTGAGTAGCCTTCCACAAGCTTCCCACAATAAGTTGGGTGAATTTTGGCCCATTCCTCCTGACAGAGCTGGTGTAGCTGAGTCAGGTTTGTATGCCTCCTTGCTCACACACGCTTTTTCAGTTCTGTCCACAAAATAGGATTGAGGTCAGGGCTTTGTGATGGCCACTCCAATACCTCGACTTTGTTGTCTTTAAGCCATTTTCCACAACTTCGGAAGTATGCTTGGTGTCATTGTCCATTTAGAAAAAACATTTGCAACCAAGCTTTAACTTCCTGGCTGATGTCTTGAGATGTTGCTTCGATATATCCACATAATTTTCCTACCTCATGATGCCATCTATTTTGTGAAGTGCACCAGTCCCTCCTGCAGCAAAGCACCCCCACAACATGATGCTGCCACCCCCATGCTTCACGGTTGGGATGGTGTTCTTCGGCTTGCAAGCCTCGCCCCTTTTCCTCTAAACATAACGATGGTCATAATGGCCAAACAGTTATATTTTTGTTTCATCAGACCAGAGGATATTTCTCCAAAAAATACGATCTTTGTCCCCATGTGCAGTTGCAAACCGTAGTCTGGGTTTTTATGGCAGTTTTAGAGCAGTGGCTTCTTCCTTGCTGAGCAGCCTTACGGGTTATGTAGATATAGAACTTGTTTTACTGTGGATATATTTACTTTGTACCGGTTTCCTCCAGAATTTTCAGAAGGTCCTTTGCTGTTGTTCTGGGATTGACTTGCACTTCTCGAACCAAAGTACGTTCATCTCTAGGAGACAGAACGCGTGTCCTTCCTGAGCGGTATGACAGTTGCGTAGTCCCATGGTGTTTATACTTGCGTACTATTGTTTGTACAGATGAACGTGGTACCTTCAGGCATTTTGAAATTGCTCCCAAGGATGAACCAGACTTGTGAAGGTTTACACATTTGTTTCTAAGGTCTTGGCTGAATTCTTTTGATTTTCACATGATGTCAAGCAAAGAGGCACTGAGTTTGAAGGTAGGCCTTGAAATACATCCACAGGTACACCTCCAATTGACTCAAATGATGTCAATTAGCCTATCAGAAGCTTCTAAAGCCATGACATAATTTTCGGGAATTTTCCAAGCTGTTTAAAGGCACAGTCAATTTAGTGTATGTAAACTTCTGACCCACTGAAATTGTGATACAGTGAGTTATTTATAAGTGAAATAATCTGTCTGTAAACAATTGTTGGAAAATTACTTGTCATGCGCAAAGTAGATGTCCTAACCGACTTTCCAAAACTATAGTTTGGAGTGGTTGAAAAACTAGTCTTAATGACTCCGACCCAAGTGTATGTAAACTAGTTTAATGACTCCAACCTAATGACTCCGACCTAAGTGTATGTAAACTAGTTTTAATGACTCCAAGCTAAGTGTATGTAAACTAGTTTTAATGACTCCGACCTAAGTGTATGTAAACTAGTTTTAATGACTCCAACCTAATGACTCCGACCTAAGTGTATGTAAACTAGTTTTAATGACTCCAACCTAAGTGTATGTAAACTTCCGACTTCAACTGTATACAGTCATGGGACTGACAGAGAATCTGACAGAGAATCTGGGGGGACAAATTCTCAATACCAGTGATTTGATCTTGTAAAATTATTAGTCTCTGGGAATGACATTGAGCTAATGATTATTAATAGGCAATAAAATGGAGTAATGAAACTATTTCAAGATCATTTCTGGGTCTTGGTTTTAAAGGCCCACAATCGCATTATTGCTCATATAAAATTATTTTCACATTCCAAACTTCAACATTCAATTCACCTTTTTCTATAACCATTCAAATTTGATAGACTCCGACATTTAGATATATCAATACGGATTTATATACATGATTCCATCCAATTCCACCAGCTCTACACGTCAGATTCGATGTTGAAGCCTTTGCCAGGCTCTTGCTGCCGAGGGTGGTAGATGAGACTTGGCAATCGGTCTTGGGTTGATGCCAGTCGATTTACAGCACGCACTAACGCTGTGGTGGAATAATATAAGTTTGGACCAATAAAATCACATAATCGACTGGATATCGTTGTTGTTTTTAACGCTCAGAAACAGTGCCAATGCTACGCTGGTGCGTTCCTTAACCAGCCATGCACCATAGGTTTGAATAGCCCAATGCCCTGAGAGCACCTGTGGTTTCAGCGAGCCAGCGTCTTAATGATGACATAGAGAACATATAGGCTACCTGTTGTAGTTTACAGTTCTACAGAAAACAGAGCTGGACCGTACAGCATACATTTTGCATTCGACTCAATTTTCACAAGGTCAAGTTGGTGGTATTAATGATAGCTGTTGTGTATTTAGAAATGCGTTTGGCTTACCATAGACTCCTTGGCAATGAATGCCCTCCAAAAAGATGTTGAACAGCCACAAGAGACCGAAAACTAAACCCATCTTCACGTTAATGTCAACATATCCACTTCGATGGTGATAGGTTCTTCCCAAGGCGAGATGCAGCCTGTCGGAACTCAGTTCCCGCGGTTCCGCACCAGGATTCAGCGTAAATCTGGTTGAGACACCATTGACACCGGGTAACGAATGTTTATTTGATGCTCTATGAAATGAATTTGATTCTGTCAATATTTCAGTGGGAGCAGGGACAGCAGGTAATAGCATAAATGATTCACCGCGATGGATAACAACTGGTAAATGTTGTGCCTACAATGGCACATCAGTCAAAATCGCCAATGTCCGTGCATACTTTGAAGCCTCAACAGGATCTCCTTGATTGTGACATTGTAAAAGTAACCGAGAATGCAACGCCGATAATTCTTTCGAGAAAACGCTTATACCGATTCCAGCAGCTTCCATTGCTAAACGGAGATTAAAGACATTCTGATATCCACTTGCGGCTTTCCCTCCCGTCTCAAAGGCTTGCCATAGTGTTCCGAGGACAGCGAGGCAAAAGGTTTTCCTAGAAGCTGACACTGAGCCGCTGGATGTGACGCGTTCATGCTAGCACTATGGCCAAAGACCGTGAACGTGCCATCCCCGGCGGATAATAAATCCCGGTTTTAGAAGCGTATTTGACTCATGATGCAGGTTACCTAAAACCTCGAGTTTGTGTCTATCGAAATAGCAAACGACGATTCGTCGTTACGTGCGCGTTTTAATCTGAAAGTGTCTTGTACAAATTATTATTTGAAGAGGATGTGTTGGTTCTGAGATGGTCAGTAATGCTGTGCACTACGTACTGCGCTGAAACGACAAGCCTCCGCTGACATCTAGAGCATGACTCCTCATAGTCCGGGGCCTTAGCGAAAACAACGTTATGATACAAGCATGAAATTTGGTACAAACATACCGCAGGTGATATCAAAACATCCCAGAGGGGGTGCCAATTTCAAACTGAAAAAGGAAGCAAGTTATCAGGAAAATTCCAAATGGCTGCCATAATAGCAATTTGACCATTAAACACTGTAATGCAACAGATAAAAGCATTACATTTGGAATAAACATTTCTCAGATCATATGAAAACATCCTAGAAGGGCTGGCCATTTCAAAATTGACCAGGAAGCAGAATTAAAAATGGCCGCTGATGGAGGCAGTAGTACATCCATAGTCATATTTAAAACAGCTTATTGTGTGATTATTATTTTTTTTACAAAAATAACAAAATCAAGTAATAATACATCCAATGTATTCCATAAATTCTGATTAGGGAAGAAAATACTTAGGGCCCTGGTTCACATATGCCAGCACAATGGCATAATGCAGTGTATGACAATCCAGCATCCTGACATTGAGTTTTCTGCATGCTTTGTCAGCCTCAGGTAAGAGTGTCAATAAAAGTGCCAAGGAATCAACTGTTTTAGCCCATCCAAATCTTTCTGGTGAAGGTGCTAATTAGATGGATTCAGACCTATTGACAAAATGCTTGTTTGGTATGCTGCTGGGTTTGAATGTTGCAACAGTGCAGCTTGTGTCAAAGACCCCAGACACCCCTGTCATAGACTGTTCTCTCTACTACCGCAATGGCAAGCAGTACTGGAGTGCCAAGTCTAAGACAAAAAAAAGGCTTCTCAACAGTTTTTACCCCCAAGCCATAAGCCTACTGAACAGGTAATCAAATGGTTACCCGGACTATTTGGATTGTGCCCCCCCCCCAACCCCTCTTTTACGCTGCTGCTACTCTCTGTTCATCATATATGCACAGTCACTTTAACTATATATTCATGTACATACTACTTCAATCAGCCGACTAACCGGTGCCTGTATATAGCCTCGCTACTGTTATTTTTCACTGTCTTTTTACTGTTGTTTTTATTTCTTTACTTACCTATTGTTCACCAAATACCTTTTTTGCACTGTTGGTTAGAGCTTGTAAGTAAGCATTTCACTGTAAGGTCTACCTACACCTGTTATTTTCAGCGAACGTGACAAATAAACGTTGATTTGAAAAGCTATTGTTAGTTATTAGAATTTCTGAGTAAGTCAGAACATACATAGAAGCTAGGTTATCTTCACAACTTTTTTTCGGATGACTTGTCCTTGTCTCTTGATATTTTGGCATCAAAGGACGAGGGCACAGTTTGTAGGAATCTACAGCGTTCAGGCCTAGCAGATCAGATTTTGTTTGTTTTTTCAGGTTAAGCATTCCGTTATTTTAAAGGACTGGAGGACATGGGTCTTTTTCATGAGAGAAAAACTCGTCCAGGTTTCCGTCTCGGGAACTTGCACGCAATGTAAAGTCGGCAGAAAAGTTTACAATCACTTTTTTAATGCTGCATGTTGCTTTTTCTCTTTTGTGACTGGCTTTGCGTTGGCATTCTAAGCAGTGGTGCATTATCCCTCTTAATGCACTGATGTGTATATAATTATTTATTTTTTTGGACCTTTATTTAACTAGGCAGGTCAGTTAAAAACAAATTCTTATTTTCAGTGATGGATGGATCCACAATGACCTCCTTGAGAAGTGCCTAGTTGCTCAATGGTGCAGACTGTTAATGACATCTTTGTTTTGCACAATTGGATGTATTCAAAACCAGAAGCTCTGGATATTTATCTAGGAATGGACTCCCCGTGCTTGAGATTGTGTTGCAGCTGGCCACTTGTTTTTTAATGTTTGCTGGGGGTGATTAACTGCTTTTGTTGAAAATGTCGTGTTGAAGGGGTCTGACTCAATGTTCAAAAGCTGGGATTCAAAATCAGACAGTAGTTTGGCCCGCTCAGGCCTTGCTTACAATCCATCTCTGGAAGGCAGTGGGTTCTCAGTTAGACCAATGGCTTCCCCAGTACCTTCAACCAGCTTACTGTATTGCTCATGGGCTTGGTAAAGCGGCATGTATGATAACTTGTTTTGTGTTTTTGGCAGGATCCAGAACTCTGAGAATTATTCTCTGATGTTAGCTGGTAGAGCTTTCATGTCTCAGATGTGAATAGGAATCCACCTTGCGTAGGTTGTTATGTCCAGTGTAAAGAACCAGGGTGCCCAAGCCTCTGTTTCAACATAAAGGTCAAAATATCTACTTTTGTGCACTAGGTATGAGCATTTGAAATAATTTCACTATTCTAATGATATCATTACATTTTTTCAGCTATTCAGATAGTTTGTTTTAACTTCGACACTTGCTTACTGCGCAGCGACTCGGGAGAGACTGTGCGCCGGCTGCAGCAGGGATGGGGTGAGCAGGGGCTGGTGGTGTGTGTGTGACACAGGAGGGAGAGAGAGAAAAAGAAGCCACACTGACTCGTAAGTAAGACAATCTTCTAAATGCCATAGGTTATCTAAATCAAATCAAATTTATTTATATAGCCCTTCGTACATCAGCTGATATCTCAAAGTGCTGTACAGAAACCCAGCCTAAAACCCCAAACAGCAAACAATGCAGGTGTAGAAGCACGGTGGCTAGGAAAAACTCCCTAGAAAGGCCAAAACTAGGAAGAAACCTAGGCTATGTGGGGTGGCCAGTCCTCTTCTGGCTGTGCCGGGTGGAGATTATAACAGAACATGGCCAAGATGTTCAAATGTTCATAAATGACCATCATGGTCAAATAATAATAATCACAGGCAGCACGGCCACGTGGACTGGGGACAGCAAGGAGTCATCATGTAAGGTACTCCTGAGGCATGGTCCTAGGGCTCAGGTCCTCTGAGAGAGAGAAAGAGAGAGAATTAGAGAGGGCATACTTAAATTCACACAGGACACCGTATAGGACAGGAGAAGTACTCCAGATATAACAAACTGACCCCGGCCCCCCGACACATAAACTACTGCAGCATAAATACTGGAGGCTGAGACAGGAGGGGTCAGGAGACACTGTCTATCATCCCATCTGGCAGTGCCTGTCTTTACTGAATCAAATCGATGTAAAAAAAAAGCTTGCTAAAATAGCCAGATGATAGCTAGCCAGATGTTAGCTAGCCAGATGTTAGCTAGCTACAGTAGCTAGCGAGCTAAGCTAGTTGAGGCTAATTTGCTGCGCTCCCCTTCCTTATCTACAACAACTCTATTCAGAATAAACAACAGCCTACCTGTCGGTTGCTCGTTGTAGCCTACTCCTTCTCATTTAGCTAACTTATTTCCATAATTTGAATTCCATTTTTCGTTGATTAGAGATCTCCTACTTCATGTTGCTACACATGGAGCTTCTGACTGTAGTGCCAACAACAACAAGCTACACACATATCTTTTTATGGGGCGTACGTCATAAAAACTACATTCAAAAGTTTGTTTTATTAAATTAGGAATTTAAAATGTCATGGTATATCCTTGTGTGCAGCAGTGTCACATATAATTGTATTTAATTCAGACAAATCCTTCTCATTGTTAAAATAGGCCTGATGTTTTTTCCCCCCAAAAAAAGAATACTCTTGCAAGTATTCGAATACTAACTTCCATTCAGATATTTCTATATTCAAATAACCGTGCCAATCTCTAGTGTGCATGGACAAAAATCATCACCAAGTCTCTCAAATTCCAGAACAATGTTCCAGAACTAGAAGGTTGGACACCTCTGAATCATGTTTTTATTTTTACAGGGATCGTGCACATTAATCAACATTTCAGTAAAAGTTCCGGTTTGTGTAAAAGTGAAAGTGCCACTCTGTAGTGGAGGAAGGGTTGAGGTCTATGTTATCGAGCACACCAACAGTGAAAAATACCTTCCCTTAGAATGGCAGGGCAGACAAGGCCTTCAGTCATGTTGTTTTTGCAGACTGCAGTTGCAAGTTTGTTTTCAACATCAATGAACTGTTTATAAGTGACAGCTACATAATGTAACTCCTAGGGTGTGTAGGCAATTTTTAAACATGATAGTGGGATGTTTTTAAGGTGATTCATGTAGTAGTTCAACAAAATTTGAGTGGTTTACTGTTAGATTTCTGTTGTTTCCAGGCCATTTCTACCACTTTAGGCTCGTTGCGTATGAAATATAATGGCATATTATTGAAGACTGGTACACTACTCCCAAATACACTATTTTTAAAATTATATTTGACAACAAAAATTCTACAGTAATATCACCTTTCCAAAATCTAATTCCGTATTGGTGGTCATATTGGATTACGTAAAAAATAAAAATAATAATAGGAGTTGTTGAGAAGATGCCCAAAGTCTAGCTCCATTTCTTGTCCACCCCTTCTAATATCAATTAAGAGCATCTCTACCATATTTCACTCTTGTATCCGCTGCGTAACAGTTTCATATTTTTTTATGCTAATTTAGGTACCTGACTATCAGATTTAATTTATATGGTGCTGTGAGCAATTGCTTTACTAAAGTGTGCATCTAGGAGGCACGTTCCGGGCAAAACAATATTTTCAAGGTAGGCTATAGGCTAAAATCCTGAGGCATTGGTGAGAGTTCAAAGCATCTGCTTTTGTGGCAGATGAAGTGAAGTTGTGCATGTGATTTGCCCTCAAACTAGATGCACAAGCCTACTATCAAACATTACTGTTCATAGGCTACAATAAAAGGCAGTAGGCCTATATCCTCTTTTGGTCAACACTCAGAAGTTGCCCAATGAGGAAATTAATTCAGTGTAAATTAGCCCACTAGGCCTGATTTTTAACCCACTTAACCGGGGAGTCAGCTGCACCAATGTATCTTTTTTGTTTTTTGTTACTTTTACCCCTTTTTCTCCCCAATTTCGTGGTATCCAATTGGTAGTTACAGTCTTGTCTCATTGCTGCAACTCCCGTACGGACTCGGGTGAGGCGAAGGTCGAGAGCCGTGCGTCCTCCGAAACATAACCCAACCAAGGGGAGGGGAGGGGGAGGGGGGCTTTACCAAGGGGAGGGGGGCTTTACTTGGCTCATGCGCTCTAGTGACTCCTTGTTGCGGGGCAGGCGCCTGCAGGCTGACTACCGTCGTCAGTTGAATTGTGTTTCCTCCGACACATTGGTGCAGTTGGCCTCCCGAGTGTCCACTTAACCCGGAAGCCAGCCACACCAATGTGTCGGAGGAAACACGGTGCACCTGGCAACCGTGTCGGCGTGCACTGCGCCCGGGCCCGCCACAGGAGTCGCTAGTGTGCGATGGGACAAGGGCATCCCCCACGGCCAAACTCTCCCCTAACCCGGACGACGCTGGGCCGATTTTGCACCGCCCTATGGGACTGCCGGTTGTCATACAGCCCGAGATCGAACCCAGGTCTGTAGTGACGCCTCGAGCACTGTGATGCAGTGCCTTAGACCACTGCGCCACTCGGGAGGCCCTGGCCTATTTTTTTATATTCCCATACAAAACCCACCTTGCAATTCTGAGATTACAGACTCTCTTGTCTTGGATGATATTGATGAGAGATTGCTTTGCCCTTGTACATTTTTATTTTGTGTCTTTCAGTTCTCTCATGAAGTAAAACCTTCGTACCAGTACTTCATTGGCTGGATGTATGGCATTTCTAACCATGCAATGGCTGGTGAAGCTTTCATGCCACTGTCAAACTGATATTCGTCCTTTTGCCATTGAGCACTCTAGCCCAGTGGAGTTGTACTTCCAGACCATTACATTTTAGTCATTTAGCAGACTCTCTTGTCCAGAGCAACTAGGGTTAAGCGCCTTGCTCAAGGGCAAATCAATAGATTTTTCATCTGGTCAGGTCGGGTATTCGAACCAGTAACCTTCGGTTACTTGCCCAACACTGAACCACTAGGCTACCTTCGACCCCAGTGCCCTCTTCTAGAGATGGGGGAAAGCCCAGTGGTGCTCCAAACAGTTGTTTTGACTGTCTTGTCATTGTTAATTGTCATCGGTTGTTACCTTGATGATGTCGAACAACACATCACTAAAGAGTGGGCAAGACATTAGATTTTAAAACTACTTTTAATAATTGTATCCAAAGGTGAAACTGCAAACATTATTACATAGGTAATTAGTTTTGCACAAATAAATATAACATACAAAACAGAACATTGTTATTGCACTTTCAAATACAAACAAACATATTTATATAGGTGATTAAAACAAACTATTGTATTAAAGTGCAACTGCAAACTGTAAACTTTTATTCATTACTGTATTCAACTAACAGATGATAATAATAATAATAGTAATAGTACAAAACTGTAACCAGGCAACATGCTGACTGTGAACTGATAGAAAATGAAATAAATGTTTAGTTTCCTCACAATAACTAATCAATTTCTTTGATCTAGAATCTAGCTAATAAATCAACCTGCTTTTAGGATTAGGGTTTAGGGTGGGGACGGCCCAAGGATCCCAGATAGCACTAACCATATGTTGGGTTGATTTGCAATCCATTATTGTTCTGGGCGAGTAACAAGGGTCCGAATTTGGTAAAAACCATCTCCTCTTTGGACTGCAGTAAGCCGTGTTAAATGTTATCTGTAGCTCTGCCTGTTGACCGGTTTGCCTGTCAAATACGGCTGGTAGCTAGTAGACGTAGTGTTGTTCCCGCTCCTTCCCAATGCACTTGTCCTGGCATTTGATGTGCTTTTGGCTTAAGTTATGGTTTAGCAACGACTCTTGTTTTACGATGCAAGACCCAGTAGCAAAAGAAGTATTCCCTGCTGCTATTATTTCGCACATTCTAGTATTTCACACTAGCTAGTTTTGTTCCTCCGACCTTAGCCACTTGAATTCGCAAAGGCACCGCTGTCTAAAAATGTTGATCGATTTCTGAGGAGGTAGATCAGTGGCAACATCGAGAAGGGTGACGTTTCAATTCGAGGCGTTCCTGCATGTGGGCATCTGCAGGAACCCATCTTTATACTTCTATTGGTCCATTTTTTAAACTAGGACTCCGGTACACAGGCGGGAAGCAAGGCGCTTCAGTAAGTGGCATTAATGAATCATAACGTTGGATGCCAACCGCCAAAAAACGCCACAGAAGAGGAGGGGTTGACAATGCAAGTAGCTAACTAGCTAGGACTCAGTCATACACAGCAGGCGGGATAGGTAGTTAGCTAGATAGCTAGCTAACAACAGCTAAGACACCGGAAGACAGTGTCCTTCGCCCTCACCTGTCGTGCACTTTACTGCAGTTCTGCAAACCACAGCAGGAGCAAATCCCACTGTGTGCTAGGTAGTTAGTTAGATAGCTAACTAGCACTCCAGTACACACTAGACAGGATAGATAGATAGATAGATAGATAGATAGATAGATAGATAGATAGATAGATAGATAGATAGATTGATAGATAGATGGCACACCAGTAGACAGTGTAATTTGCCTCCGTCTGTCGGACACTGCTTTCCCACAGTTCTGTTAACGACGGGCAAGGGCAGGTGTTTGGCAGGCGGTAGCGAAGGACACTGTGCACGTTAGCTAGGAGGGCTCTGGTACACAGCAGGTGGGGGCGACACCGGTAGCTAGCCAGGATACCGGTAGTGTCTTTATTTTTTTATTTCTCTGTTATTTCCCTTTTGACCCACATTTTAATCGCATAGACAATCAGGGGAAAACCAGAAAATAAAAAGTGTCACACAAGCATGAAGATGGCATGCTCGAGGGGGGGCGTTCGTGCAGAAGTATAAAGAGGGGTTCCCGCAGACGCAGGAATGCCCACATGCAGGAACGACCCGAATTGCGGGCCGCAATCACACACTATTGGTGGCACTATCGCCGACAGTGACCTCGTCCTCATCATCTTCTTCTGGTTGATCATTTTCATAATTCGTTTTTTTTGTTAAAGAAAGCTTCAATTCCGCCTCGTTTCATTGTTGTTCTTTCTTTCTAGCTAATGTCATTACTTCGCTGACAGTCCTGAAGTGAAGTTCAGTGAAAAGGGGTTAGTTGTGTCGCCTGACGTGTGCCTAGTGTGTGATTGGTTTAATTAGCTACATTTAAACATTTGTAGCATTATGATTGGTTACGATTTGGAAACAATGCATCAGCCCGTCTTGTTTGAGCAGTGAAGAGAAGTGTTGCAGCAAAATATTGTCATGCATTTAGTTTTTTATTGGATTTGTTTTTTGCCACATAGCACTCCCAAAATAAATGTACTGAGCACACAGACAAAATGTTTAGTTGCATGTGCGAACAAAATGTTCACACTTTAGAGCCCTGGTTGTACTTCCAATGCCCTTGTCTGGAGGTGGGGGAAAGCCCAGTGGAGTTGTACTTCCAGACCTCTTCTGGAGATGAGGGAAAGGTAGGTGTACTGTATAGTCCTGAATGTACATACAGTGCATTTGGAAAGTACTCAGAACCCTTGACCTTTTTCCACATTGGTGGAGAGCTGATAGTCTTTCTGGAAGGTTATTCCATCTCCGCAGAGCTATGTCAGTGTGACCATTGGGTTCTTGGTCATCTCCCTAACCAAGGCCATTCTCCCCTGATTGCTCAGTTTGGCCGGGCAGCCAGCTCTAGGAAGAGTCTTGGTGGTTTCAAACTTCTTCCATTTAAGAATGATGGAAGCCACTGTGTTCTTGGGGACGTTCAATGCTGCAGAATTGTTTTGGTACCCTTCCCCAGATCTGTGCCGCGACACAATCCTGTCTCGGAGCTCGACGGACAATTCCCTCGACCTCATTGCTTGGTTTTAGCTCTGACATGCACTGTCAACAGTGGGACCTTATATAAACAGGTGTGTGTGCCTTTCCAAATCATGTCCAATCAATTTAATTTACCACAGGTGGACACCCATCAAGTTGTAGAAACATCTCAAGGATGATCAATGGAAATAGGATGCACCTGAGCTGAATTTAAAGTCTCATAGCGAAGGTTCTGAATACTTATATAAATAAGGTATTTAAGTTTTTTATTTGCTATAAATATATATATTTTTAATGTTTTTCTTTGTCATTATGGGGTATTGTGTAGATTGATGAAATCAAATGTATTTAATCAATTTTATAAAAAGGCTGTAATGTAACAAAATGTGGAAAAAGTCAATGGATCTGAACAGTTTCCGAGTGCACTGTATATGAACAACCACTGACTGACTGACACTGTAATGTTACACTGAATCACAATGTACAATCTAGAAAGGAAGTCATTTGGGTAAGTATTGACGGCTGGCGTAATAGGCTACTACTAGCTTTGCACTGCTGTAAGAGAGTGTCTCTTTAGCTTCATTCACAGCTAGGCTGCAGGCCATGTTCTCGTTTGGCAGCTGTGTCAAACACAGTCTCTGCTGCTGTTAGATGGATTGGTGCCCTTTGGAGGCTGAGAACACCTCCTCTTTATCTGTCATTCTGCTCAATGAAGAGACTGTTCTACCCAATGGGAAAGCTGACATTCCCTTTGATAGGTTTGCTCTACCAGACTTTTGCACACAGTTATTATAGTTGGTCTGTCCAACTATACCAGAACAGCAGCAGGTACACTAGAGGTTAAAGAAGCCCGTTGGGGAAATCTGAAGGGGAATGGGACAGCAACTGAAGGGTTGTGTCTCCTGCCGTTGTGCCCTTGAGCAAGGCACTTAACCCATGACTGCTCCGGGGGCACTGCACTGTGACTGATTCTGTGCTTCCAACCCTTAGGGGTGTCTTGGATAAAAAAATAATTAAAAAAATTGTCAGGGGATTCGCACATTAAACTAGTCTTCTATACTACTTGTTCTATAGTATGCTTTTTTCCCCGCCAGATTTATCAACTGTATTTAAACTCGTCTTTGTTTTATTGACCTACCTTTTCATGTATTTGTATTATGTAGGCTGAATAAATCAAATCATTACTTGGTGTGGATAATATGAGCGTATGTTTTTTTTCCACGTGGTATAATTCTCTTTGATTGTAATAGTTGAAGTGAGTTGTTTATGTACTGTAAGCCTACCTCATTGAAAGATATCCATTCCAAACCCAGTGTGGAAAAACGCTCATATTTATAAGCGTTGGTGTACCTTAGGAGGTTTTGAACTTGTTTTTAAAATCTGCATGACCTTCAGGGCGACTGGTTATGCGACATTCTCCATGGGCATAATATCCTAGAGTTGACTCCCCTTATCAAATCATTCATTTGTCATGGAAGTGCTGAGAAGTCAGAGAAAACGCTTTCTCTGAACAAATAGAGATATAATACGGATGGATGTGCTTCTTTTGTCCAGTGTCTGTTTGGACAGGAAACGGTGAACTAATGGCCCATTTAATAGGTTTTGGCATCAAACCTTCTGCTCTGATCGTGATTCAGTCTCAGTGAAGGCAGAGCAGCCAGAAACCGAGGGAGAGAGGAGATGTTATTACATTTTATGTGAACTTCTCAATAAACACTTTCTAAATAAAGAAGGTACATTGCTGTTATTGCATATCACTAGTATGTTGAAATAGGTCTCTGTTGATGACATAGTGTTTGTTGTTTATGCTTTCAAAATGCTTTATATTTCATAAGCTCAATATTTGTCAAGCACCAAAATAAAAAGCAAAAATTTTAAAGCAATAGGTTCTAACTGATTTCTAAAATATATTAAAAATGGATATTCATACACTCTTTGTGAATCTTTTTAAGTATTGAAAGAAGGTGTATTTTAAAAACATTTATAGAAAGTTTTGAGATGGCAAAGACATTGAAAAACAAGTGAGATTTACAGGTCTGAAGGAGACAGGGCTAGTGTCTGCTGGCTGCTCTGCTTCTGATAAGAGAAGCACACCTGGGAGAAATCTGGAGTTTAAGATAATCTTGAGACCTGCAAATTTTGCCGCTGGTGATAAATTAGCACAGATAAGAAGCTCGGTGTGCATCCTGAGAGGAACCTTGATGTGTCCTCCTTACCGGGGTTGTATTTCATGAAGCTTCTTTTCAGCAATTCCTCCCTTCTCTCTACCTTGAAATCTATAATCTTGAAAAAAACATCCTTTGCTAGAGTGTATGTTTTTGGATGAAATCCAGCCGGCTCCATATTCATATAGTACAACATCAAATTATTGTGTGTCCTTTAATCCTCTTCTCATAGATTTGCATTGTTGCTTTCACGTTTACCACTCCTCAAGGACTATTTGGCATGGAGCCATCGGTCACAATCCAACAGTTTTTCTCTGCACTTGTGGAAAAACAGCAGAAAACACATCAGCAAGAACAACCTCAGTTTGCCTCGTCATGTAGCGAGTCCAGTGCAACGGTGGTGACACGATGAGTCTCACTGGCGTTAGCTTTCCAGGATAATTATAGGCTTTAGCTCAGGCTTTAGCATGAGACCTGAATTCAAACCCTATTTGGTCACATTGACAGGAGGAGGTCAAAGGGGTAACGGAAGGTGGTTCAGATGAGGAGACTTAAAGGACTAGTTCACTATTTTACAACTTGATGTTAGATGGTTCCTCACCCTGAAAGTAGTCAATGTGCCAGGAAAAACTGTAATCCATGTAAACATGGATCGCAGTTTCTCTTGGATCACAGACTACTTTCAGGGTGGGGAATCATCTAACGTCAAATTGTAAAATAGTGAACTAGTCCTTTAACATGCCTGAGACCTGGAGACTTGTGTTAGCTCCCTGAGCTAATGCTTAGGGTTACACTGTAACTAGGTCCGTGGGGCGACGCACAATTGGCCTAGCGTCGTCCGGGATAGGGAGGGTTTGGCCGGTAGGGAAATCCTTGTCTCATCGCGCACCAGCGACTCCTGTGGCGGGCCGGGCGCAGTGCCCCACTAACCAAGGTTGCCAGGTGCACAGTGTTTCCTCCGACACATTGGTGCAGCTGGCTTCCGGGTTGTATCGGAGGACGCATGACTTTCAGCCTTCGTCTCTCCCGAGCCTGTACGGGAGTTGTAGCGATGAGACAAGCTACTAAACAATTGGATACCATGAAATTGGGGAGAAAAAGGGGTAAAATTCACAACACAAAAATAGTACTCACTCTTAAACTCTGTTCCTGCTTATGTCCTCCAGCTTTACAGGAGTGGTTCTCAATCCCAAAGGGGTTTACATTTTAGTTTTTGCCATAGCACTACACACCTGATTCAAATCAAAGATGATGATGAATTGATCATTTGAATCAGATGTGTAGTGCTAGGGTAAAAACTCAAATGGGCCCCGGGACCAGGATAGAGAACCACTGCATTTCTATCGTAGTGTGCTTTTAAAAGTGAGAGCTAGAGAACAGTTAGGTACTGCAACAGCTGCAGTCTATAAGAGATAAGTGAAACAGGTTTTTACCCTAGGGCACCAGAGTGAGACATTGCGGAGGACACATTCTAGCTTTCTTGGCATGGGGATCCAGAGAACACCAGCTGCATGCCTAATTTGCCTCCCATTTTTAGGATCCAGGTTATGTGTTATGAAAGACACATAAGGGAGCATTATAAAAATTTTATGACCATTTGAGACTCTTTTGGTTGTGAAATATGAGGCCTACACTCAGGCCATACGCTCAAATGTCCAAAAATATGCAGAGGACTTAGAGACTGCCAATTTATTCTTAGCCTTTTTTCTGTGTCCTTGTGCCTGGCTGACAGCAATTGCTTTTAACTTTGTTAAGTGGGGGGGCAGTAAAAAAAATTGCAAAAGCGTTTGACACACATTTGAAAACGGAGCCAACTATGTGTTCCAAAGGTCACTTTGGAGCCACTGACTGCGATGTAGCAAAAACGCCATCGCTTTCCTGTCCAAACGCAGTCAATCCAATCCAATTGGTGTTGAGAAGAAAACGAGGAGAGAGGACGTGAGAAGTAAACAATTGAGATTTTCGCTATGTCTCCATGAGGTGCCATCTTAACCGGATTCATTTGGCTTAGATGATTTATTGAATCTTGACATAGCAACGAATGGTATCATATGATCGATGGCTATACAGTCACTGCCACATAGACTGTTCACACAGAGTCATGTCAGCACAGCAGGCAACGTTGCTGTGCTGCGTTCCAAACACATCCCCTATTTCTGAATCTAAGCTTAGGAATTAGACTTGCAGCTCTCTAGACCTGCTATCTCAACAAACCTTTCACAATTTAAAACATTCTAAGGGGGTCTGGGGATGGAAGGACTGAACTGGGATGTATGACTGACCGAGGCAGCCCCCAGCCCCTTGCCGACAGCCTTTCTCGGTCACTTCCAGCTCTCCTTGGGAGCCCTTAATTGTACCTCCAGTACTAATGTGCTTCACCCCACCAGAGATAATGTATATAATGACGAGATTGTCTTGTCTCCAACCCTAACAATGTGAGTCGTTGGCAGGAAGGCAGGCGGTCTGCTTATCGGTCTGCTTATCACTGTATTCCCGCATGGACAGATTTTAACTGGAGCGGAGCCCCTTTGCTTCACCTCTTCCTCTCTGACCCCAACAACAGAATGCCAATTTCAATCTCTAACATATTAATTAATGACGCACATCGCCAAACAGAATGCACTGCTGTCAGGTCTGGAGGCTTAGAGCCTCTGCTGTGGTCAATTACTGTATATAAACTGGGTGGATTGAGTCCTGAATGCTGATTGGCTGACAGCCGTGGTATATCAGACCGTATACCATGCGTATAACAAAACATGTATTTTTACTGCTCTAATTATGTTGGTAACCAGTTTATAATAGTAAATAAGGCACCTCAGGGGTTTGTGCTGTATGGCCAATATACGGAGGCTACGGGCTGTGAAAAGGCACTCCACGTTGCGTTGTGCTTAAGAACAGCCCTTAGCAGTGGTATATTGGCCATTTACTACACCTCATCTGGCCTTATTGCTTAAATATATGGCCTGCAACCGTTGAGACTGTACCGTATCTAGTCTTTGGCCAATTGTTCACATTTTGGACAGACGGCCCTAATCAGACAATCCAGATAATCGTTTTTTGGGGATGACCCAAAAACAACATTTAGTGCATTGAGGTAAGCATGTCTGAATTTATATGTAGGCCTAGTTGAGAATATATTTGTTTAATATTGTAAACATTGTTTTCTTGTGCTCATCATATGCAAATGCCAATGTACATTCATGCTTAAGAAATGCAGTTTACTTAGATACCGTATGTAGTACATCTGGTTAGTGCGGAATTGACCCAAGTTCTTTTAGTTGTTGTAATTATAACATTAAAATCCATATCCTAGCCTGGTTTTAGACAAAGAAAGCACTTGCAAGATCCTTACTTAAGCCATCCTAGTTCATACCAACACCTTTTAAAAACCCTAAACTTCCCTACACTAGCACCATGTTAGGAACAGAAAGTCAGAGACGACAGAGGATACATGTGAAAAACTACAGGTTTAGTGAGTCCAGAGCACCCTCATAATTTAAAAAAATATCAATATCCCCCCCCCGATAAGCATCAACAATAACAATGTAACACGCCGTACAAGAGTCAACGTGTAAATCAAACCCTGACTGAATCTCAACCTGGCCCCTGCTGGCGCTTCAGTGAGACGGAGGGTTTTGTCGGAACGTGTAACGGTCTTCTCTGGTTTCCTGTCTTGACATCCACACTTCACACCCTGCCTGCCTCTCACGGTTAGCTGCTTCGGCTAATTACCGCAGGCACGCGTGCATCCCAGTGCTATGCGTTTCAGTTTTTTTTAATGGGTTTTGTAATCAATTATACATATATTTGAATACTGATCTGTTTTGGTCCCAAGTACGTTCTGGGGGCGGGATGTAGCCTAGTGGTTAGATCGTTAGGCCAGTAACCGAAAGGTTGCTGGATCGAATCACCAAGCCTACAAGGTAAAACATCTGTCGTTCTTCTCCTGAACAAGGCAGTTAACCCACTGTTCCTCGTTAGGCTGTCATGATAAATAAGAAATTGTTCTTAAATGATTTACCTTGTTAGGTATAAAATATATATCCTGACTCCACACAGGAGTGAAAATTCATTCTGGATGATTAGATGGGTTGTTCCACCAATTAGATGCCTTTTGATTAGGCTAGTGTAACTTCCTAAAAAAAACAAAGTGAAATATAAAACTGACTATATTAATTGCTTATTATGTACCAAATATAGTTACAGGGATGACCGTAACAGGGTTGACGACTTCATCTTAAATCAGCCATAAATTCCCTTGTGACAGAGGGAATGGAAGCTTGCTGTGTATAACAGGCATGGGCAATCGAATCACAAATATGTTTTAATTGTTAAACCATTCCTAGCCGGTTTATTTATGGGTAACAGGGTTGAAGTGTTATGTTCGACCCGCTCAGTTTCCCATCACAAAACACCAGAGAATTGCCAAAATGAGAAGAACCGGGTCACCTGCTTTTACACAGATTTGACTATTAGATGTTCAATGTCTCTTTAGAAAGAAAAATATATATATTTAAAGAGGAATAGTTTCACCATATTAAAATGAGTTCAGTTCAAGTGACAGGGTTGACCCTAAAATGAGGTGGGACAGTTTTTTTTTAAATTTACCTTAAAATTAATCACTAATAACAGGAAATAAATAATAATCTTCATAAATGACTTTGTCAAAGCAACAAAAATAACCATGGCTTTACAATGATGGTGAAAACATGGAGAAATGTTACAGTTAAGTTGGTTAGAACTTGCTAGAAGTCACAGAGGGACAAAATTCTGAATCTGGCTCTTTAGCAAGTCTTTAGTCATATTAAAATCGGATGTATTTAATTTTCCATGTGGTCTATATTTATTGGTCCAGTTGTCACGGGTATCGTTGGAAGTAGACCAAAGTGCAGCGTGGTGAGCGTACATTTTTATTTCATCATTCATTTGGCGACAAAACAAAAACAACGCAACAACCGTGACGCTTACAGGGATAAGTGCCACAAACAAAAAGGTTAACTACCCACACTGCAAGGAGGGGGGGGGCTACCTAAGTATGATTCACAATCAGAGAGACAACGATAGACAGCTGTCCCTGATTGAGAACCATACCCGGCCAACACATGGAAGCACAAATCATCGAAATAAAGGACATAGAATGCCCACCCAAATCACACCCTGACCAAAAAGAGACATAAAAAGGCCCTCTGTCAGGGCGTGACACCAGTGCAGTCAAAATTCTGTTTTTTCTTGAGTTTTATATAATATTGTACACAACACCTGATGAAACTAACACTATAAAAGTGTGTTATTTCCTGATAGTTGCTGGTTGAAAATACAATCTACACAGATTATCATCTGTAGAGTAGTTATCATCTGTAGAGTAATTGTCATCTGTAGAGTAATTATCATATGTAGAGTAGTTATCATATGTAGAGTAGTTATCATCTGTAGAGTAATTGTCATCTGTAGAGTAATTATCATATGTAGAGTAGTTATCATCTGTAGAGTAGATATTATCTGTAGGTAGTTATCATCTGTAGGTAGTTATCATCTGTAGAGTAGTTATCATCTGTAGAGTAATTATCATCTGAAGAGTAGTTATCATCTGAAGAGTAGTTATCATATGTAGAACAGTTGTCATCTGTAGAGTAGTTATCATCTGTAGAGTAGTTATCGTCTGTAGAGTAGTTATCATATGTAGAACAGTTGTCATCTGTAGAGTAATTATCATCTGTTGAGTAATTATCATCTGTCGAGCAGTCGGTCTCTGATGAGAAATGGAAAGTTCATTACAGGAGTGTGACTGTGAATCAGACGGCCAATCAAAGCTTCAACTTATTCTGGTGAAGAACCATCTCTGGGCCAATGAAATCATATTTAGAGGCAACATGGGAAATAGAGTCCAAATGTGCCAAATATAGGTAGGATGCAGGGCTTGATAAATACTTTTTGAAACAAACTTCCATTGTCCTTTCAAGAGTTGCTGAATATCTTTTCATCTTCAGCTCGCTCCACAATTCATGCACCTTGATTGGAAAGCATTTATTTTTCTCTGCAGGGAGCAGCCTTCAATTTTTGATAAAGGTATTTGGTTGCGCAATGGTCATACGCTTTAGCTATAAAGAAATCAGTGTGATGCTCTGCAGGCCGTACCGGTAGGAT
This sequence comes from Oncorhynchus gorbuscha, assembly GCF_021184085.1. Classification (NCBI taxonomy): domain Eukaryota; kingdom Metazoa; phylum Chordata; class Actinopteri; order Salmoniformes; family Salmonidae; genus Oncorhynchus; species Oncorhynchus gorbuscha. Next base: position 8,314,832 of record NC_060189.1, read on the forward strand.
GGCACTTGGCAGCCATTCCTATTTATGACCTAATCTATGATAATAATGACACCTAAACTGTGATTGGATTGGGAAAGACACATGGGTAATAGGACTGACCACCCGCTCTCTGATTAGCCTTGTCCTGTCATTGACCTAGAGGGAGAGCAGAGAGGAAGAGCCGAAGCGAGAGGCCCAACTCTCACCCAAAAATCTGTCTATTCCAGCAGGTGGGGTTGTTTCGTTTCTTTCAGCCACCATCAAGGCATTTTTGTATGGAAGTGTCGAATTTGGTCAACAAAAAATGTGTCAGGCTTATTTGATCTAATCAAAGTTTTGTAATGCTTAAGTTGTTACGAGTTTACTGATATAAGCAGGACATGTGACATCCTGGTAACTTTGGGAAAAAACACTATCGGAGTTGTCTTCAGCTGGATATGCATATTCATGACATGAGGCTAGTAGAATAGCATCCCTCTCAATTGAATACAGGCGGTTGACATCAACAACCCTCATTAAATATTCAAACATGTATTAAAATAATGATGTATCCACCAATCTAAAAGAGAGGAATAGGCAGGAGCTTGACAGCTAAATGTAGGTTGATTTATTAACTAGATTCTAGATCAAAGAAATTGATTAGTTATTGTGAGGAAACTAAACATTTATTTCCCACCGTGCCACTTTGTGGACAATGATTCCCATTGTTAGGGTGGAGAGACGGGTATCTTGTCAGTATATCCATAATCTTTGGGGAGAGCCATACAGAGTGAGAGAGATGAGTGAAAGAGAGGGAGCGACAGAGAAAAAGAATGAGATAGAGCACCACACATAGTGTATGAGAGAGAGAGAGTGAGAGAGCACGCTGTGTCAGAAGGTACTTAAAGACAATCACTGTCAGAACAGAAGAGGCATGGGGTATGAAATACCATAACTTGACAATAAAACCGATTCGTCTCTGTAGGCTACTTTCGTCATTTTATTATGAAATGGCATGTTGATCATTTCTATTAAACTGGTGAATCTATCTTTTCAGTGACATTAACTGACACTCCATGCACTGAGGAGAAACGAGGACAGAAATTGAAATTCACAACAGAGAGTTTTAGTAGCGTTGAATCAATTACAAATGGAGAATGGATTCAGTCACTGCATGAAGGAAGCGAATGGCTCTACACCCCATTAGAACAATTTAATTGATTTTGGTGATTTCTGGATGGGGCAGAAAGGGGCGAGCAGTGGAATTGAAAATCACCTTTGGAAAATGTAATAACGAAATACATCAGGGTCATTAGAAGTTCTTGTTACTTGGACTGTTGAAGTTTGAGAGAGGGTAAGTGTTTGGTCTTCTGCTAGCTTTTTGGTCTCTGCTAGCTTTTGGTCTCTGCTAGCGTTTTGGTCTCTGCTAGCTTTTTGGTCTCTGCTAGCTTTTTGGTCTTCTGCTAGCTTTTTGGTCTCTGCTAGCGTTTTGGTCTCTGCTAGCGTTTTGGTCTCAGCTAGCTCTTTGGTCTTCTGCTAGCTTTTTGGTATCTGCTAGCGTTTTGGTCTCTGCTAGCTTTTTGGTCTCTGTTAGCTTTTTGGTCTCTGCTAGCTTTTTGGTCTCTGTTAGCTTTTTGGTCTCTGTTAGCTTTTTGGTCTCTGCTAGCTTTTTGGTCTCTGTTAGCTTTTTGGTCTCTGCTAGCTTTTTGGTCTTCTGCTAGCTTTTTGGTCTTCCGCTAGCTTTTTGGTCTCTGCTAGCGTTTTGGTCTCTGCTAGCTTTTTGGTCTCTGTTAGCTTTTTGGTCTCTGCTAGCTTTTTGGTCTCTGCTAGCTTTTTGGTCTTCTGCTAGCTTTTTGGTCTCTGCTAGCTTTTTAGTCTTCTGCTAGCTTTTTGGTCTTCTAGCTTTTTGGTCTCTGCTAGTTTTTTGGTCTCTGCTAGCTTTTTGGTCTTCTGCGAGCTTTTTGGTCTTCTGCGAGCTTTTTGGTCTTCTGCTAGCTTTTTGGTCTTCTGCTAGCTTTTTGGTCTCTGCTAGCTTTTTGGTGTCTGCTAGCTTTTTGGTGTCTGCTAGCTTTTTGGTCTCTGCTAGCTTTTTGGTCTTGGTCTCTGCTAGCTTTTTGGTCTCTGCTAGCGTTTTGGTCTTCTGCTAGCTTTTTGGTCTCTGCTAGCTTTTTGGTCTTGGTCTCTGCTAGCTTTTTGGTCTCTGCTAGCTTTTTGGTCTTCTGCTAGCTTTTTGGTCTCTGCTAGCTTTTTAGTCTTCTGCTAGCTTTTTGGTCTTCTAGCTTTTTGGTCTCTGCTAGTTTTTTGGTCTCTGCTAGCTTTTTGGTCTTCTGCGAGCTTTTTGGTCTTCTGCGAGCTTTTTGGTCTTCTGCTAGCTTTTTGGTCTTCTGCTAGCTTTTTGGTCTCTGCTAGCTTTTTGGTGTCTGCTAGCTTTTTGGTGTCTGCTAGCTTTTTGGTCTCTGCTAGCTTTTTGGTCTTGGTCTCTGCTAGCTTTTTGGTCTCTGCTAGCGTTTTGGTCTCTGCTAGCTTTTTGGTCTCTGTTAGCTTTTTGGTCTCTGCTAGCTTTTTGGTCTCTGCTAGCTTTTTGGTCTTCTGCTAGCTTTTTGGTCTTCTGCTAGCTTTTTGGTCTCTGCTAGCTTTTTAGTCTTCTGCTAGCTTTTTGGTCTTCTAGCTTTTTGGTCTTCTGCGAGCTTTTTGGTCTTCTGCTAGCTTTTTGGTCTCTGCTAGCTTTTTGGTGTCTGCTAGCTTTTTGGTGTCTGCTAGCTTTTTGGTGTCTGCTAGCTTTTTGGTCTCTGCTAGCTTTTTGGTCTTGGTCTCTGCTAGCTTTTTGGTCTCTGCTAGCTTTTTGGTCTCTGCTAGCATTTTGGTCTCTACTAGCTTTTTGGTCTCTGCTAGCTTTTGGTCTCTGCTAGCGTTTTGGTCTCTGCTAGCTTTTTGGTCTCTGCTAGCTTTTTGGTCTTCTGCTAGCTTTTTGGTCTCTGCTAGCGTTTTGGTCTCTGCTAGCGTTTTGGTCTCAGCTAGCTCTTTGGTCTTCTGCTAGCTTTTTGGTCTCTGCTAGCGTTTTGGTCTCTGCTAGCTTTTTGGTTTCTGTTAGCTTTTTGGTCTCTGCTAGCTTTTTGGTCTCTGCTACCTTTTTGGTCTCTGTTAGCTTTTTGGTCTCTGCTAGCTTTTTGGTCTTCTGCTAGCTTTTTGGTCTTCTGCTAGCTTTTTGGTCTCTGCTAGCGTTTTGGTCTCTGCTAGCTTTTTGGTCTCTGTTAGCTTTTTGGTCTTCTGCGAGCTTTTTGGTCTCTGCTAGCTTTTTGGTCTTCTGCTAGCTTTTTGGTCTCTGCTAGCTTTTTAGTCTTCTGCTAGCTTTTTGGTCTTCTAGCTTTTTGGTCTCTGCTAGTTTTTTGGTCTCTGCTAGCTTTTTGGTCTTCTGCGAGCTTTTTGGTCTTCTGCGAGCTTTTTGGTCTTCTGCTAGCTTTTTGGTCTGCTAGCTTTTTGGTGTCTGCTAGCTTTTTGGTGTCTGCTAGCTTTTTGGTCTCTGCTAGCTTTTTGGTCTTGGTCTCTGCTAGCTTTTTGGTCTCTGCTAGCTTTTTGGTCTCTGCGAGCTTTTTGGTCTTCTGCTAGCTTTTTGGTCTCTGCTAGCTTTTTGGTGTCTGCTAGCTTTTTGGTGTCTGCTAGCTTTTTGGTCTCTGCTAGCTTTTTGGTCTTGGTCTCTGCTAGCTTTTTGGTCTCTGCTAGCGTTTTGGTCTCTGCTAGCTTTTTGGTCTCTGTTAGCTTTTTGGTCTCTGCTAGCTTTTTGGTCTCTGCTAGCTTTTTGGTCTTCTGCTAGCTTTTTGGTCTTCTGCTAGATTTTTGGTCTCTGCTAGCTTTTTAGTCTTCTGCTAGCTTTTTGGTCTTCTAGCTTTTTGGTCTCTGCTAGTTTTTTGGTCTCTGCTAGCTTTTTGGTCTTCTGCGAGCTTTTTGGTCTTCTGCGAGCTTTTTGGTCTTCTGCTAGCTTTTTGGTCTCTGCTAGCTTTTTGGTGTCTGCTAGCTTTTTGGTGTCTGCTAGCTTTTTGGTGTCTGCTAGCTTTTTGGTCTCTGCTAGCTTTTTGGTCTTGGTCTCTGCTAGCTTTTTGGTCTCTGCTAGCTTTTTGGTCTCTGCTAGCATTTTGGTCTCTACTAGCTTTTTGGTCTCTGCTAGCTTTTGGTCTCTGCTAGCGTTTTGGTCTCTGCTAGCTTTTTGGTCTCTGCTAGCTTTTTGGTCTTCTGCTAGCTTTTTGGTCTCTGCTAGCGTTTTGGTCTCTGCTAGCGTTTTGGTCTCAGCTAGCTCTTTGGTCTTCTGCTAGCTTTTTGGTCTCTGCTAGCGTTTTGGTCTCTGCTAGCTTTTTGGTTTCTGTTAGCTTTTTGGTCTCTGCTAGCTTTTTGGTCTCTGTTAGCTTTTTGGTCTCTGCTACCTTTTTGGTCTCTGTTAGCTTTTTGGTCTCTGCTAGCTTTTTGGTCTTCTGCTAGCTTTTTGGTCTCTGCTAGCTTTTTGGTCTCTGTTAGCTTTTTGGTCTTCTGCGAGCTTTTTGGTCTCTGCTAGCTTTTTGGTCTTCTGCTAGCTTTTTGGTCTCTGCTAGCTTTTTAGTCTTCTGCTAGCTTTTTGGTCTTCTAGCTTTTTGGTCTCTGCTAGTTTTTTGGTCTCTGCTAGCTTTTTGGTCTTCTGCGAGCTTTTTGGTCTTCTGCGAGCTTTTGGTCTTCTGCTAGCTTTTTGGTCTCTGCTAGCTTTTTGGTGTCTGCTAGCTTTTTGGTGTCTGCTAGCTTTTTGGTCTCTGCTAGCTTTTTGGTCTTGGTCTCTGCTAGCTTTTTGGTCTCTGCTAGCTTTTTGGTCTCTGCTAGCTTTTTGGTCTCTACTAGCTTTTTGGTCTTCTGCTAGCTTTTTGGTCTTCTGCTATCTTTTTGGTCTTCTGCTAGCTTTTTGGTCTTCTAGCTTTTTGGTCTCTGCTAGTTTTTTGGTCTCTGCTAGCTTTTTGGTCTTCTGCGAGCTTTTTGGTCTTCTGCGAGCTTTTTGGTCTTCAGCTAGCTTTTCAGTCTCTGCTAGCTTTTTGGTGTCTGCTAGCTTTTTGGTGTCTGCTAGCTTTTTGGTCTCTGCTAGCTTTTTGGTCTTGGTCTCTGCTAGCTTTTTGGTCTCTGCTAGCTTTTTGGTCTCTGCTAGCATTTTGGTCTCTACTAGCTTTTTGGTCTTCTGCTAGCTTTTTGGTCTTCTGCTAGCTTTTTGGTCTTCTAGCTTTTTGGTCTCTGCTAGTTTTTTGGTCTCTGCTAGCTTTTTGGTCTTCTGCGAGCTTTTTGGTCTTCTGCGAGGTTTTTGGTCTTCAGCTAGCTTTTCAGTCTCTGCTAGCTTTTTGGTGTCTGCTAGCTTTTTGGTGTCTGCTAGCTTTTTGGTCTCTGCTAGCTTTTTGGTCTTGGTCTCTGCTAGCTTTTTGGTCTCTGCTAGCTTTTTGGTCTCTGCTAGCTTTTTGGTCTCTGCTAGCGTTTTGGTCTCTGCTAGCTTTTTGGTCTCTGTTAGCTTTTTGGTCTCTGCTAGCTTTTTGGTCTCTGCTAGCTTTTTGGTCTTCTGCTAGCTTTTTGGTCTTCTGCTAGCTTTTTGGTCTCTGCTAGCTTTTTAGTCTTCTGCTAGCTTTTTGGTCTTCTAGCTTTTTGGTCTCTGCTAGTTTTTTGGTCTCTGCTAGCTTTTTGGTCTTCTGCGAGCTTTTTGGTCTTCTGCGAGCTTTTTGGTCTTCTGCTAGCTTTTTGGTCTCTGCTAGCTTTTTGGTGTCTGCTAGCTTTTTGGTGTCTGCTAGCTTTTTGGTGTCTGCTAGCTTTTTGGTCTCTGCTAGCTTTTTGGTCTTGGTCTCTGCTAGCTTTTTGGTCTCTGCTAGCTTTTTGGTCTCTGCTAGCATTTTGGTCTCTACTAGCTTTTTGGTCTCTGCTAGCTTTTGGTCTCTGCTAGCGTTTTGGTCTCTGCTAGCTTTTTGGTCTCTGCTAGCTTTTTGGTCTTCTGCTAGCTTTTTGGTCTCTGCTAGCGTTTTGGTCTCTGCTAGCGTTTTGGTCTCAGCTAGCTCTTTGGTCTTCTGCTAGCTTTTTGGTCTCTGCTAGCGTTTTGGTCTCTGCTAGCTTTTTGGTTTCTGTTAGCTTTTTGGTCTCTGCTAGCTTTTTGGTCTCTGCTACCTTTTTGGTCTCTGTTAGCTTTTTGGTCTCTGCTAGCTTTTTGGTCTTCTGCTAGCTTTTTGGTCTTCTGCTAGCTTTTTGGTCTCTGCTAGCGTTTTGGTCTCTGCTAGCTTTTTGGTCTCTGTTAGCTTTTTGGTCTTCTGCGAGCTTTTTGGTCTCTGCTAGCTTTTTGGTCTTCTGCTAGCTTTTTGGTCTCTGCTAGCTTTTTAGTCTTCTGCTAGCTTTTTGGTCTTCTAGCTTTTTGGTCTCTGCTAGTTTTTTGGTCTCTGCTAGCTTTTTGGTCTTCTGCGAGCTTTTTGGTCTTCTGCGAGCTTTTTGGTCTTCTGCTAGCTTTTTGGTCTGCTAGCTTTTTGGTGTCTGCTAGCTTTTTGGTGTCTGCTAGCTTTTTGGTCTCTGCTAGCTTTTTGGTCTTGGTCTCTGCTAGCTTTTTGGTCTCTGCTAGCTTTTTGGTCTCTGCTAGCTTTTTGGTCTTCTGCTAGCTTTTTGGTCTCTGCTAGCTTTTTGGTGTCTGCTAGCTTTTTGGTGTCTGCTAGCTTTTTGGTCTCTGCTAGCTTTTTGGTCTTGGTCTCTGCTAGCTTTTTGGTCTCTGCTAGCGTTTTGGTCTCTGCTAGCTTTTTGGTCTCTGTTAGCTTTTTGGTCTCTGCTAGCTTTTTGGTCTCTGCTAGCTTTTTGGTCTTCTGCTAGCTTTTTGGTCTTCTGCTAGATTTTTGGTCTCTGCTAGCTTTTTAGTCTTCTGCTAGCTTTTGGTCTTCTAGCTTTTTGGTCTCTGCTAGTTTTTTGGTCTCTGCTAGCTTTTTTGCGAGCTTTTTTGGTCTTCTGCTAGCTTTTTGGTCTTTGCTAGTTTTTGGTCTCTGCTAGCTTTTTGGTGTCTGCTAGCTTTTTGGTGTCTGCTAGCTTTTTGGTGTCTGCTAGCTTTTTGGTCTCTGCTAGCTTTTTGGTCTTGGTCTCTGCTAGCTTTTTGGTCTCTGCTAGCTTTTTGGTCTCTGCTAGCATTTTGGTCTCTACTAGCTTTTGGTCTCTGCTAGCTTTTGGTCTCTGCTAGCGTTTTGGTCTCTGCTAGCTTTTTGGTCTCTGCTAGCTTTTTGGTCTTCTGCTAGCTTTTTGGTCTCTGCTAGCGTTTTGGTCTCTGCTAGCGTTTTGGTCTCAGCTAGCTCTTTGGTCTTCTGCTAGCTTTTTGGTCTCTGCTAGCGTTTTGGTCTCTGCTAGCTTTTTGGTTTCTGTTAGCTTTTTGGTCTCTGCTAGCTTTTTGGTCTCTGTTAGCTTTTTGGTCTCTGCTACCTTTTTGGTCTCTGTTAGCTTTTTGGTCTCTGCTAGCTTTTTGGTCTTCTGCTAGCTTTTTGGTCTCTGCTAGCTTTTTGGTCTCTGTTAGCTTTTTGGTCTTCTGCGAGCTTTTTGGTCTCTGCTAGCTTTTTGGTCTTCTGCTAGCTTTTTGGTCTCTGCTAGCTTTTTAGTCTTCTGCTAGCTTTTTGGTCTTCTAGCTTTTTGGTCTCTGCTAGTTTTTTGGTCTCTGCTAGCTTTTTGGTCTTCTGCGAGCTTTTTGGTCTTCTGCGAGCTTTTTGGTCTTCTGCTAGCTTTTTGGTCTCTGCTAGCTTTTTGGTGTCTGCTAGCTTTTTGGTGTCTGCTAGCTTTTTGGTCTCTGCTAGCTTTTTGGTCTTGGTCTCTGCTAGCTTTTTGGTCTCTGCTAGCTTTTTGGTCTCTGCTAGCTTTTTGGTCTCTACTAGCTTTTTGGTCTTCTGCTAGCTTTTTGGTCTTCTGCTATCTTTTTGGTCTTCTGCTAGCTTTTTGGTCTTCTAGCTTTTTGGTCTCTGCTAGTTTTTTGGTCTCTGCTAGCTTTTTGGTCTTCTGCGAGCTTTTTGGTCTTCTGCGAGCTTTTTGGTCTTCAGCTAGCTTTTCAGTCTCTGCTAGCTTTTTGGTGTCTGCTAGCTTTTTGGTGTCTGCTAGCTTTTTGGTCTCTGCTAGCTTTTTGGTCTTCTGCTATCTTTTTGGTCTTCTGCTATCTTTTTGGTCTTCTGCTATCTTTTTGGTCTCTGCTAGCTTTTAAGTCTCTGCTAGCACTTTTTGGTCTCTGCTAGCTTTTTGGTCTCTGTTAGCTTTTTGGTCTTCAAGTCATAATTTTTTATGCAACCTTTATTTTCACAAGGAAGACATATTGAGATCTAGGTCTCTTTTTCAAATGTGCCCTGTATAATACAACATATATACACATTAAACACAAAATACACTATCTATACAAAAAGTATTAGTGGATTTGGCTTTTTCAGCCACACCGGTTGCTGACAGATATATAAAATTGAGCACACAGCCATGCAATCTCCATAGACAAACATTGGCAGTAGAATGGCCTTAATGAAGAGCTCAGTGACTTTCAACGTGGCACCGTCATAGGATGCCACCTTTACAACAAGTCAGTTGGTCAAATGTCTGCCCTGCTAGAGCTGCTGTCAAGTGTACGTGCTGTTATTGTGAAGTGGAAGAGCAACAACGGCTCAGCCGCGAAGTGGCAGGACACACAAGCTCACAGAACAGGAACGCCGAGTGCTGAAGTGCGTAGTGCGTAAATATCTTCGGTCCACGGTTGCAACACTCACTACTGAGATCCAAGCTGCCTCTGGGAGCAACGTCAGCACAATAACTGTTCGTCGGGAGCTTCATGAAATGGATTTTCATGGACAAGCAGCCGCACACAAGTGATGAATCACCAACTAATAAATCTGGGTTTGGCAGATGCCAGGAGAATGCTACCTGCCCCAATGCATAGTGCCAACTGTAAAGTTTGGTGGAGGAGGAATAATGGTCTAGGGCTGTTTGTCATGGTTCGGGTAGGCCCCTTAGTTCCAGTGAAGGGAAATCATAACGCTACAACATACAATGATATTCTAGATGATTCTGTGCTTACAACTTTGTGACAACAGTTTGGGGAAAGCCCTTTCCTGTTTCAGCATGACAATGCCCATGTGCATAAAGTGAGGTCCATACAGAAATGGTTTCTCAAGATCGGTTTGGAAGAACTTGACTGGCCTTCAGAGCCCTGACCTCAACCACGCCGACTGCGAGCCAGGCCCAATCGCCCAACATCAGAGCCCGACCTCACTAATGCTCCTGTGCACGCAGCAATGTTCCAACATCTAGTGGAAAGCCTTCCCAGAAGAGTGGAGGCTGGTTTAGCAGGAAAGGGGGTACCAACTCCACATTAATGCCCATGATTTTGGAATGAGATGTTTGACGAGCAGGTGTCCACATACTTTTGTAGTGTATCTCCTGTGACCTTTTTAAGAAGTGCTGTGGCGCAGGATGTGACTCCTAACAGTACATACCCAGACCCCTCAGCTAAGTTAGATAACAGTCCACAGCTTTAATAAAACACTGATGGAATGTTGGAATGCAGTAACCGGTAAACATGTTTCCTCATTAGTGTTTCTACGTTACCATAGTAGCATGAGTCAGAAAAGTCTGGTTCTCTTAAACCAACAACAACATTATCATACCAATACCAGAACTATCATCACCTTTGGTAATGATTACAGCCTCGACTCTTCTTTGGTATGACACTACAAGCTTGGCACACCTGAATTTGGGTGTTTCTCCTATTCTTCTCTGCAGATCCTCTCCAGATCTGTCAGGTTGGATGGGGAGCGTCGCTGCACAGCTATTTTCAGGTCTCTCCAGAGATGTTCAATCGGGTTCAAGTCCGGGCGCTGGTTGGGCCACTCAAGGGCATTCAGAGACTTGTCCCAAGGCCACTCCTGACTGGTCTTGGCTGTGTGCTTAGGGTCATTGTAATGTTGGAAGGTGAACCTTCGCACCAGTCTGAGGTCCTGACCGCTTTGGAACAGATTTCATCAAGGATCTCTCTTTGTATTTGTACTTGTACACTGTTCATCTTTCCCTAAATCCTGACTTGTCTCCCAGTCCCTGCAGCTGAAAAATATCCCCACAGCACATTGCTGCCACCACCATATTTCACCGTAGAGATGGGACCAGGTTTCCTTCAGACGTGACGCTTGGCATTCAGGCTAAAGAGTTTAATCTTTGATTCATCAGACCAGAGAATCTTGTTTCTTATGGTCTGGGAGTCCTTAGGTGCTTTTTGGCAAATCCAAGTGGGCTGTCATGTGCCTTTTACTGAGTTGGCGCTTCCGTCTGTCCACTTTACCATAAATGTCTGATTGGTGGTGCTGCAGAAATGGTTGTCCTTCTGGAAGGTTCTCCCATCTCCACAGAGGAACTCTGGAGCTCTGTAAGAGTGACCATCGGGTTCTCTAGGAAGAGTCTTAATGGTTCCAAACTTCTTCCATTTAAGAATGACGCATCACTGGGGACAAACTACCTGCACTCCAGGACACCTATAGCACCCAATGTCACAGGAAGGCCAAAAAGATTATCAAGGACAACAACCACCCCAGCCACTGCCTGTTCACCCCGCTACCATCCAGAAGGCGAGGTCAGTACAGGTGCATCAAAGCTGGGACAGAGAGATTGAAAAACAGCTTTTATCTCAAGGCCATCAGACTGTTAAACAGCCATCACTAACATAGAGGGCTGCTGCCGACATACAGACTCAAATCTCTGGCCACTTTAATAAATGTATGACATGGATTTAATAAAGTTACCACTAGTCACTTTAAATAACCGCACTTTATTAATGTCTATATATCCTACATTACTCATCTCGTATGTATATACTGTATTCTATGCCATCTACTGCATCTTGCCTATGCCGCACGGCCATTGCTCATCCATATACAGTTGAAGTCGGAAGTTTACATACACTTAGGTTGGAGTCATTAAAACTCGTTTTGGACCTCTCCACAAATTTCTTGTTAACAAACTATAGTTACCGCAAGTCGGTTAGGACAACAATTGTTAGTCGGTTAGGACAACAATCCAAAAATAGTTTACAGACAGATTATTTCACTTATTATTCACTGTATCACAATTCCAGTGGATCAGAAGTTTACATACACTAAGTTGACTGTGCCTTTAAACAGCTTGGAAAATTACAGAAAATATTGTCATGGCTTTAGAAGCTAATTGACATGATTTGAGTCAATTGGAGATGTACCTGTGGATGTATTTCAAGGCCTACCTTCAAACGCAGTGCCTCTTTGCTTGACATCATGGGAAAATCAAAAGAATTCAGCCAAGACCTCAGAATTTTTTTTGTAGACTTTCACAAGTCTGGTTCATCCTTGTGAGCAATTTCCAAACACCTGAAGGTACCACGCTCATCTGCACAAACAATAGTACACAAGTATAAACACCATGGGACCACGCGGCCGTCATTTAAAAAAAACCTATATTTAACTAGGCAAGTCAGTTAAGAACAATTTCTTATTTTCAATGACGGCCTAGGAACAGTGGGTTAACTGCCTGTTCAGAACGACAGATATATACCTTGTTAGCTCAGGGATTTGAACTTGCAACCTTCCGGTTACTAGTCCAACGCTCTGACCACTAGGCTACCCTGCCGCCCCAATACCACTTAGGAAGGAGACGTGTTCTGTCTCCTAGAGATGAACGTACTTTTGTGCGAAAAGTGCAAATAAATCCCAGAACAACAGCAAAAGACCTTGTGAAGATGCTGGAGGAAACAGGTACAAAAGTATCTATATCCACAGTAAATCAAGTCCTATGTCGACATAACCTGAAAGGCCACTCAGCAAGGAAGAAGCCACTGCTCTAAAACCGCCATAAAAAAAGCCAGACTACGGTTTGCAACTTCACATGGGGACAAAGATTGTACTTTTTGGAGTACTGTCCTCTGGTCTGATGAAACAAAAATAGAACTGTTTGGCCATAATTACTATCGTTATGTTTAGATGAAAAGGGGGTGGCTTACAAGCCGAAGAACACCATCCCAACCATGAAGCACGGGGGTGGCATCATTATGCTGTGGGGGTGCTTTGTTGCACCAGGGACTGATGCACTTCACAAAATAGATGGCATCATGAGGTAGGAAAATTATGTGGATATATTGAAGCAACATCTCGAGACATCAGTCAGGAAGTTAAAGCTTGGTCGCAAATGGGTTTTCCAAATGAACAATGACCCCAAGCATACTTCCAAATGTGTTGCAAAATGGCTTAAGGACAACAAAGTCAAGGTATTGGAGTTGCCATCACAAAGCCCTGACCTCAATCCTATTTTGTGGACAGAACTGAAAAAGCGTGTGTGAGCAAGGAGGCATACAAACCTGACTCAGCTACACCAGCTCTGTCAGGAGGAATGAGCCAAAATGCACCCAACTTATTGTGGGAAGCTTGTAGAAGACTACCCGAAACGTTTGACCCAAGTTAAACAATTTAAAGGCAATGCTACCAAATACTAATTGAGTGTATGTTAACTTCTGACTCATTGGGAATGTGAAGAAAATAAATAAAAGCTGAAATAAATCATTCTCTCTACTATTATTCTGACATTTCACATTCTTAAAATAAAGTGGTGATCCTAACTATCCTATAACAGGGAATTTTTATTAAGTGTAAATGTCAGGAATTGTGAAAACTTAGTTTGATTGTAGTTGGCTAAGTTGTATGTAAACTTCCGATTTCAACTGTATTTATATGTACATATTCTTATTCATCCCTTTACATTTGTGTGTATAAGGTAGTCGTTGTGAATTTGTTAGATTACTTTGTTAGATATTACTGCACTGTCAGAACTAGAAGCACAAGCATTTCGCTAGACTCGCATTAACCTCTGCTAACTATGTGTATGTGACCAATACAATTTGTTTCGATTTGAGTGATGGAGTGCTGCATCAGATGACCTGGCCTCCACAATCACCTGACCCAATTGAAATGGTTTGGGAGGAGTTGGACCACAGAGTGAAGGAAAAGCAGCCAACAAGTGCTCAGCATATGTGGAAACTCCTTCAAGACTGTTGGAAAAGCATTCCAGGTGACTACCTAATAAAGCTGGTTGAGACAATTTCAAGGGTGAGTAAAGCTGTCATCAAGGCATAGGGTGGCTACTTTGAAGAATCTCAAATATAAAATATATTTGGATTTGTTTAACACTTTTTTGGTTACTACATGATCCCATGTGTTATTTCATAGTTTTGATGTCTTCACTATTATTCTACAATGTAGAAAATAGTACAAATAGTTTTTTTTTAAACTGAATGAGTAGGTGTGTCCAAACTTTTGACTGGATCTACATACTGTATATACGTTTGGGTTGAGGTCGGGTGATTGTGGAGGCCAGGTCATCTGATGCAGCTCTCCATCACTCAAATCAAATCAAATTTTTATTGGTCACATACACATATACACATTAAAATACAAAAACACAGTCATGGGAAAGACAAATATAAAATCACCCAGAAAAAAGTTACATTCCTCCACAAATAAGTCCTCAATCAATACTTTAAACTGCCCGAACGGCACCAGAACCTCAAGATGAATTGTATATAGAATTTTGTTCCAGCAATACGTTGGATTAAAACTAAAAGCAGATTTAGCTAGCTGGCTGAAGACCTTAGGAACCTTAAGAGTTAACCAATTCTGTGAAGGGGTTAGGTAACTCAGGTGTCTATACTTCAACAGCAAAGTTAGATAAGACAGAAGTTTATAAAGTAGGGCTTTGTTCACAAAAAAAAGGGAGTAATGTAGAGATCTACGGTTCTTTAGTAAAGTCCAGCCAACCTTTTGATACAGGATGCAGTGATGAGTGTCAAAACTGTCCCCTGGAACAAAACGAAGGGCACTATGGTAAATGCCATCCAAAAGTTTAAGAGTAGTAGCAGCTGCTCTTTTTAATAAATATCATCACCATAATCAAAAGCAGATAAAAAGGTTGACTAAATCATTTTCAACCCAAACCAGACAAGAGTAAATTAATCTATCAATCTTATCCATCTCTATTTCCATGCACTGCATAAAGAGGACCTATATCTGAGAGCCACATTTACAATGCTATGGACAAGAGACATTTATTAAAAACAATTGCAGAATAATATGAGTTGATATTTTTCATACAACCCTACACTTTTCTCCCAAATTTTGTTTTGTGGAGCCGAGTAGATGGAAGAAGACCTCTGGGGATGCACAGGTATGCAGATAGTTCATGGAAATGGAAGCCAACGGTCATATAACGTTGTTTCAAGCACTAATTTACTCCTTAACCTTGCAATTGGGAGAAAGATATTAAAGCGTTTCACATGACAAATGAGCAACAGCGCTACCAGTGTTCCCATCACTGACTGCAGGACATGAATTGATACCTGGAAGATTCATGGTCTCGACCAGATTGTTGTACTTTCTTTTTAGAGGAATAATCCACTTTGTTATTATGCAAGTGCCATTTAAATGTATGGCTGGACTGGAGGCTGGGCAGTGTCTCGTGGAGAATTGATGAGGTGTGAAATGTGAAATTAAGTTGAATGCAAACAGGCTCATATAAAGGAGGTTTAGACTGCCTGAGGTAGGATGATGTTGAGGCCCAGCACTCTACATCAGGGATCATCAACTAGATTCAGCCGGGGGTCGATTTTTTTTCTTCTTAATTTGTAGAATGCAAATTGACCGCAAGACGCCCAAACAGATTTAATATTTGAGTTAAACATAATTTAAAACCTTGCTTACATTTGTATACAATTACTTGACTCTATATTATGCATAGAAATACTGGAAACATATTTCTAAAATTAAAATCACTTGGAGACAATTTTATGTGTTTTATGTCCAATAATGAAAATAATGTACTTTCTTTTTAATCAAACTGAGTGTGGTGAGGTGTGGCTTGAAGAAATGAGTGATGTATTTAAAGGGCAGTGGCCATGCTGATAGCGTTCCCCAACCCACAACCCAACCTCCTCTCTGTTTTTCAACTGATCGTTTAGTACGGCACCGTTTCTTTTCAATTGAACGTCCCAGAACATAAAAACTTACTGAACCATCCCAGGTCTGTGCAATACGAGGGTCATCAGAAATCACACTTACATTAAGGTGTGATGTAAATGTTAACAAAATGTTGAAACTGGCTCTAAGAAACTTGAATCGGCTACTAACTAGACTGTTGAACAGGAGCCTCCAGTTGTCTTTAGCTGCCTCTGTCATTTGAGAGGGCAAGAGTAGAACATAAATAAAAGACAAGTGAAGAAGATGTGGCAATGCAGATACTACAGAGAGGTGCGGAGGCTTGATGATTAGATGACGAGTAAAATCAGGTGTGCTTGTCCGGGGCCACAACAAAAATATGTACTGTTGGGGGTACTGGAGGACCGGAGTTGGGAAACACTGTTGGGGGTATGGGAGGAGGGAGACACTGTTGGGGGTACTGGAGGAGGGAAACACTGTTGGGGGTACTGGAGGACCGGAGTTGGGAAACACTGTTGGGGGTATGGGAGGAGGGAGACACTGTTGGGGGTACTGGAGGAGGGAAACACTGTTGGGGGTACTGGAGGAGGGAAACACTTTTGGGGGTACTGGAGGAGGGAAACACTGTTGGAGGTACTGGAGGAGGGAAACACTGTTGGGGGTACTGGAGGAGGGAAACACTGTTGGGGGTACTGGAGGAGGGAAACACTGTTGGAGGTACTGGAGGAGGGAAACACTGTTGGGGGTACTGGAGGAGGGAGACACTGTTGGGGGTACTGGAGGAGGGAGACACTGTTGGGGGTATTGGAGGACCGGAGTTGGGAAACACTGTTGGGGGTACTGGAGGATCAGAGTTGGGAAACACTGTTGGGGGTACTGGAGGAGGGAGACACTGTTGGGAGGAGGGAGACACCGTTGGGGGTACTGGAGGAGGGAGACACTGTTGGGGGTACTGGAGGAGGGAAACACTGTTGGGGGTACTGGAGGACCAGAGTTGGGAAACACTGTTGGGGGTACTGGAGGACCAGAGTTGGGAAACACTGTTGGAGATACTGGAGGAGGGAGACACTGTTGGGGGTACTGGAGGAGGGAGACACTGTTGGGGGTACTGGAGGAGGGAAACACTGTTGGGGGTACTGGAGGAGGGAAACACTATTGGGGGTACTGGAGGAGAGAGACACTGTTGGGGGTACTGGAGGAGGGAAACACTGTTGGGGGTACTGGAGGAGGGAAACACTGTTGGAGGTACTGGAGGAGGGAAACACTGTTGGGGGTACTGGAGGAGGGAAACACTGTTGGAGGTACTGGAGGAGGGAAACACTGTTGGGGTACTGGAGGAGGGAGACACTGTTGGGGGTACTGGAGGAGGGAGACACTGTTGGGGGTACTGGAGGACCGGAGTTGGGAAACACTGTTGGGGGTACTGGAGGATCAGAGTTGGGAAACACTGTTGGGGGTACTGGAGGAGGGAGACACTGTTGGGAGGAGGGAGACACCGTTGGGGGTACTGGAGGGAGGAAACACTGTTGGGGGTACTGGAGGAGGGAGACACTGTTGGGGGTACTGGAGGAGGGAAACACTGTTGGGGGTACTGGAGGACCGGAGTTGGGAAACACTGTTGGGGGTACTGGAGGACCAGAGTTGGGAAACACTGTTGGGGATACTGGAGGAGGGAGACACTGTTGGGGGTACTGGAGGAGGGAGACACTGTTGGGGGTACTGGAGGAGGGAAACATTGTTGGGGGTACTGGAGGAGGGAAACACTATTGGGGGTACTGGAGGAGAGAGACACTGTTGGGGGTACTGGAGGAGGGAAACACTGTTGGAGGTACTGGAGGAGGGAAACACTGTTGGGGGTACTGGATGAGGGAGACACTGTTGGAGGTACTGGAGGAGGGAGACACTGTTGGGGGTACTGGAGGAGGGAGACACCGTTGGGGGTACTGGAAGAAGGAAACACTGTTGGGGGTACTGGAGGAGGGAAACACTGTTGGGGGTACTGGAGGAGGGAAACACTGTTGGGGGTACTGGAGGAGAGAGACACCGTTGGGGGTACTGGAAGAAGGAAACACTGTTGGGGGTACTGGAGGAGGGAAACACTGTTGGAGGTACTGGAGGAGGGAAACACTGTTGGGGGTACTGGAGGAGGGAGACACTGTTGGAGGTACTGGAGGAGGGAGACACTGTTGGGGGTACTGGAGGAGGGAGACACCGTTGGGGGTACTGGAAGAAGGAAACACTGTTGGGGGTACTGGAGGAGGGAAACACTGTTGGGGGTACTGGAGGAGGGAAACACTGTTGGGGGTACTGGAGGAGAGAGACACCGTTGGGGGTACTGGAGGGAGGAAACACTGTTGGGGGTACTGGAGGAGGGAAACACTGTTGGGGGTACTGGAGGAGGGAAACACTGTTGGGCGTACTGGAGGAGGGAAACACTGTTGGGGGTACTGGAGGACCGGAGTTGGGAAACACTGTTGGGGGTACTGGAGGACCAGAGTTGGGAAACACTGTTGGGGATACTGGAGGAGGGAGACACTGTTGGGGGTACTGGAGGAGGGAGACACTGTTGGGGGTACTGGAGGAGGGAAACAATGTTGGGGTACTGGTGGAGGGAAACACTATTGGGGTACTGGAGGAGAGAGACACTGTTGGGGGGACTGGAGAACCGGAGTTGGGAAACACTGTTGGGGGTGCTGGAGGACCAGAGTTGGGAAACACTGTTGGGGTTACTGGAGGAGGGAGAAACCGTTGGGGGTACTGGAAGAGGGAAACACTGTTGGGGGTACTGGAGGAAGGAAACACTGTTGGGGGTACTGGAGGAGGGAGACACTGTTGGGGGTACTGGAGGAGGGAGACACTGTTGGGGGTACTGGAGGAGGGAAACACTGTTGGGGGTACTGGAGGAGGGAGACACTGTTGGGGGTACTGGAGGAGGGAAACACTGTTGGGGGTACTGGAGGAGAGAGACACTGTTGGGGGTACTGGAGGGAGGAAACACTGTTGGGGGTACTGGAGGAGAGAGACACTGTTGGGGGTACTGGAGGAGGGAAACACTGTTGGGGGTACTGGAGGAGGGAAACACTGTTGGAGGTACTGGAGGAGGGAAACACTGTTGGAGGTACTGGAGGAGGGAAACACTGTTGGGGGTACTGGAGGAGGGAGACACTATTGGGGGTACTGGAGGAGAGAGACACTGTTGGGGGTACTGGAGGAGGGAAACACTGTTGGGGGTACTGGAGGAGGGAAACACTGTTGGGGGTACTGGAGGAGAGAGACACTGTTGGGGGTACTGGAGGAGAGAGACACTGTTGGGGGTACTGGAGGGAGGAAACACTGTTGGGGGTACTGGAGGAGGGAGACACTGTTGGGGGTACTGGAGGAGGGAAACACTGTTGGGGTACTGGAGGAGAGAGACACTGTTGGGGGTACTGGAGGAGGGAAACACTGTTGGGGGTACTGGAGGAGGGAAACACTGTTGGGGGTACTGGAGGAGGGAAACACTGTTGGGGGTACTGGAGGAGAGAGACACTGTTGGGGGTACTGGAGGGAGGAAACACTGTTGGGGGTACTGGAGGAGGGAAACACTGTTGGGGGTACTGGAGGAGGGAGACACTGTTGGGGGTACTGGAGGAGGGAAACACTGTTGGGGGTACTGGAGGAGAGAGACACTGTTGGGGGTACTGGAGGAGAGAGACACTGTTGGGGGTACTGGAGGAGGGAGACACCGTTGGGGGTACTGGAAGGAGGAAACACTTTTGGGGGTACTGGAGGAGGGAGACACTGTTGGGGGTACTGGAAGGAGGAAACACTTTTGGGGGTACTGGAGGAGGGAGACACTGTTGGGGGTACTGGAGGAGGGAAACACTGTTGGGGGTACTGGAGGAGGGAAACACTGTTGGGGGTACTGGAGGAGGGAAACACTGTTGGGGGTACTGGAGGAGGGAGACACTGTTGGGGGTACTGGAGGAGGGAGACACTGTTGGGGGTACTGGAGGAGGGAAACACTGTTGGGGGTACTGGAGGAGGGAGACACTGTTGGGGGTACTGGAGGAGGGAGACACTGTTGTGGGTACTGGAGGAGGGAGACACTGTTGTCGGTACTGGAGGAGGGAAACACTGTTGTGGGTACTGGAGGAGGGAAACACTGTTGGGGGTACTGGAGGAGGGAGACACTGTTGTGGGTACTGGAGGAGGGAAACACTGTTGGGGGTACTGGAGGAGGGAAACACTGTTGGGGGTACTGGAGGAGGGAGACACTGTTGTGGGTACTGGAGGGAGACACTGCACTAGAGAGGGATGCTGAGAAACATCAGAGGTGATGTTGAAGAAGTATTATGGCAAAGTCTTCCTCAAAATCTGAAAAAATGAATCTCATCAGAGGAAAGTTTTTTTTTCTCTCCCCTTGAGCAGGGTTGGAATGGATTAAAAATATATTTCCATCTTTGATAGCTGCCGCTGTATCTTCACAGACCAGAGGACTTTGCACCCCAACCAGCCCAGATCCAGCTGTACATTTACATCTATTATGTAACGCAAAAGTGATTTGCATATCTTCTCTTGCCCTCAACTTTGTAACATGGAAAAACACATAGATATATATTATTCAGAACTGAAATGTTTGCAATCGATAGATGACAGTGCAGAACAAAATTTTGGATATAGTTACGAAGATTATGGCTAAGCAGTTTTCCGTTCATCTACCAACCTACCTGTGAAGTCATGGTGTACCCTCTACACTCTGCAGCCTACCTACACCTGTGAAGTCAAGGTGCACACTCTACACTCTGCAGCCTACCTACACCTGCGAAGTCATGGTGTACCCTCTGCAGGCTACCTACACCTGTGAAGTCATGGTGTACCCTCTGCAGGCTACCTACACCTGTGAAGTCATGATGTACACTCTACACTCTGCAGCCTACCTACACCTGTGAAGTCATGGTGTACACTCTGCAGCCTACCTACACCTGTGAAGTCATGGTGTACCCTCTGCAGCCTACCTACACCTGTGAAGTCATGGTGTACACTCTGCAGCCTACCTACACCTGTGAAGTCATGGTGTACACTCTACACTCTGCAGCCTACCTACACCTGTGAAGTCATGGTGTACACTCTGCAGCCTACCTACACCTGTGAAGTCATGGTGTACACTCTGAAGCCTACCTACACCTGTGAAGTCATGGTGTACACTCTACACTCTGCAGCCTACCTACACCTGTGAAGTCATGGTGTACACTCTGCAGCCTACCTACACCTGTGAAGTCATGGTGTACACTCTGAAGCCTACCTACACCTGTGAAATCATGGTGTACACTCTACACTCTGCAGCCTACCTACACCTGTGAAGTCATGGTGTACACTCTGAAGCCTACCTACACCTGTGAAGTCATGGTGTACACTCTACACTCTGCAGCCTGACCCAGTGAAGTATCGAGAGGAGCAGTCCAACCTCCTATAGCTTGAAGAAGATATTAGTCTGTTTTTTTTCTACAGGGACAAGAGTTTTACAATGGAACCTTTTTTCATCCGAGAAGGTTCAAGAGTTCTTTAGGGGTTCTTTGTTGGGTGAAAACGTTCTACCTGTACCCAAGGGTTCTTCTCTAAAGGGACCTTTTTTTAAAAGAGTGTACTCTTCGAGGTGTCTTCATAAATGTCAATCATGAGCAGCCTGTCCAACCCCATCATCATACAGTATGATAAACCATGTAACAATCCATTGGTCAGTGCAAGTATTGTGTCTGGCTACACTGTCAAGTCTGTGTGACGAGAATAATCATTTTAGGAAATAACTAAGACATAACCATGAGGTAACTGGCCAGTCACATTAGACAAAACAGCAGCTTGTGATTACTAAAGTCTATCTCCAACTTGTCAGATAGACAGAGAGCAGGGAATTGTTTAAAGTCAGAGTGCACCAGACATTTTAGTTATTTATTAATGGGGTCTGACTCTGAAATGTTTGGAAGATATATTCTCATTAGCAACATTGTGTTTATCTTGATGCCTTATTTTTGCTTCTGTTTCCTTTGATGTGCCACACATCTCAAATAAACACTTCACTGACATCTGAGAGATTGTTGCTGGATAAACATTTATAGTTATTTGTGATCCAGAGAGGAATTTGATAAATTGTTCTACTTCTGCAAAAGGAAGACAGAGATGGCTGCCACCAGCTTCCATTCAGTAAAACATGATGTCGTTGGGCACTTTTGGATCTTATTGCCCTCTGTCTACACCATTCAGTAAAACATGATGTCGTTGGGCACTTTTGGATCTTATTGCCCTCTGTCTACACCATTCAGTAAAACATGATGTTGTTGGGCACTTTTGGATCTTATTGCCCTCTGTCTACACCATTCAGTTTATGGTGTAATCCCCTTATGCACTAAGCATATTTACTTACACATAGAGTTCCAAGGCTCAATCAGAATCACCTTTATGCTCTAAGTATATTTACTTACACATAGAGTTCCAAGACCCAATCAGAATCAGAATCACCTTTATGCTCTAAGTATATTTACTTACACATAGAGTTCCAAGACCCAATCAGAATCACCTTTATGCTCTAAGTATATTTACTTACACATAGAGTTCCAAGACCCAATCAGAATCCCCTTTATGCTCTAAGTATATTTACTTACACATAGAGTTCCAAGGCTCAATCAGAATCACCTTTATGCTCTAAGTATATTTACTTACATATAGAGTTCCAAGACCCAATCAGAATCAGAATCACCTTTATGCTCTAAGTATATTTACTTACACATAGAGTTCCAAGACCCATTCAGAATCACCTTTATGCTCTAAGTATATTTACTTACATATAGAGTTCCAAGACCCATTCAGAATCACCTTTATGCTCTAAGTATATTTACTTACACATAGAGTTCCAAGACCCAATCAGAATCAGAATCACCTTTTATGCTCTAAGTATATTTACTTACATATAGAGTTCCAAGACCCATTCAGAATCACCTTTATGCTCTAAGTATATTTACTTACACAGAGTTCCAAGACCCAATCAGAATCAGAATCACCTTTATGCTCTAAGTATATTTACTTACATATAGAGTTCCAAGACCTAATCAGAATCACCTTTATGCACTAAGTACATTTACTTACACAGAGTTCCAAGACCCAATCAGAATCAGAATCACCTTTATGCTCTAAGTATATTTACTTACACATAGAGTTCCAAGGCTCAATCAGAATCACCTTTATGCTCTAAGTATATTTACTTACACATAGAGTTCCAAGGCTCAATCAGAATCACCTTTATGCACTAAGTATATTTACAGTATATGCAGTTATTATGTGCAGTTCAATGATGGTTGATGCAGAGGAGAGTGCATAGTCCTTTAGTCTCTATGGGCCAGATGGGTGGTTGGTGAGAGCCCCAGCACACTGAGGTCAACAATGAGACTCAGAAAGTCGTTACAGAGTAGCTGCGGCAGCTACACTGAAGACATTATAAAGCTGTGACGACACTAGTATCGCAATATTTCTTCCATGGCAAAAAATAAAACACTAAGCAGACCAAGCTATATGGTCCTTTAAAAACCTTCTGTATGCAAAATATTGTATGCTATAGCTTGAAAAATTAAATGTGTTTGTTTCCAACATTAGGGCTGTTTTCATAAAGAAGTTAAATCCGCTTTGTGTTTTGTTTGCTTGCCATACTAACGAGCATCGTGATACTGGTATCGTCCAGGCCTTATCATGGAGGAGATTAATGGATAAATGATTGAATGAATTTAGTTTTACAGCATCATGAAAGACATTTACTTTGATAAGGTAGGTGCTGGTAAACTGGGATTGAACCCCAGCCAGCTGGGTGGGGTTCAATCCCAGCTGGCTGTGACTGCGATTACCATAGGGCGGTGCACAATTGGCCCAGCGCTGTTTGGTTTAGGGGAGGTGTTTGGCCTGTGGGGCTTTACTTGGCTCATCGCACTCTAGTTACTCCTTGTGGTGGGCAGGGCACATTCAGGCTGACTTCAATTATCAGTTGAATGGTGTTTCCTTTGACATAATGGTGCAGATGGCTTCCGGGTTAGGCGAGTGGGTGTTAAAAATCGCGGCTTGGTGGGTCATGTTTCAGAAGACGCATTACTTGCCCTTTGCCTCTCCCTAGCCCATTGGTGAGTTGCGGTGATGGGACAAAGGGGGTGAAAATTACAGACCAGTACCAGTCAAAGGTTTGGACACATCTACTCATTCAAGGGTTTTTCTTTATATTTATTATTTTCTACATTATAGAATAATAGTGAAGACATCAAAACTATTAAATAACACATATTGAATCATGTAGTAACCAAAAAAGTGTTAAACAAATCAAAATATATTTTAGATTTTAGATTCTTCAAAGTAGCCACCCTTTGCACACGCTTCACATTCTCTCAACCATCTTCACCTGGAATGCTTTTCCAACAGTCTTAAAGGAGTTCCCACATATGCTGAGCACTTGTTGGCTGCTTTTCCTTCACTCTGCAGTCCAACTCATCCCAAACCACCTCAATTGGGTTAAGGTTGGGTTATTGTGGAGGCCACGTCATCTGATGCAGCACTCCATCACTCTCCTTCTTGGTCAAATAGCCCTTACACAGCCTGGAGGTGTGTTGGGTTATTGTCCTGTTGAAAAACAAATGATAGTTCCACTAAGCACAACCCAGATGGGATGACGTATCGCTGCAGAATGCTGCGGTAGCCATGCTGGTTAAGTGTGCCTTGAATTCTAAATAAATCACTGACAATGTCACCAGCAAAGCACCCCCACACCATCACACTTCCTCCTCCTTGCTTCACAGTGGGAACCACACATGCAGAGATCATCAGTTCACCTACTCTGTGTCTCACAAAGACACGCCGGTTGGAAACAAAAATGTCAAATTTGGACTCATCAGACCAAAGGATAGATTTCCACTGCTCTAATGTCCAATGCTTGTGTTTCTTGTTATTGGTGTCCTTTAGTGGTGGTTTCTTTGCAGCAATTCGACCATGAAGGCCTGCTTCACACAGTCTCCTCTGAACAGTTGATGTGTGTGTTACTTGAACTCTGTGAAGCATTTATTTAGGCTGCAATTTCTGAGGCTGGAAACAAATTAACTTATCCTCTGCAACCGAGGTAACTGTGGGTCTTCCTTTGCTGTCGCGGTCCTCATGAGAGCCAGTTTCATCATAGCGCTTGATTGTTTTTGCAACTGCACTTGAAGAAACTTTCAAAGTTCTTGAAATGTTCCGTATTGAATGACCTTCATGTTTTGAAGTAATGATGGACTGTGGTTCTTTTTGCTTATTCAAGCTGTTCTTGCCATAATACGGACTTGGTATTTTACCAAATAGGGCTATCTTCTGTATAGCACCCCTACCATGTCACAACACAACTGATTGGGACACTACTGCACTGTTGGAGCTAGGAACACAAGCATTTCGCTACACCCGCAATATCATCTGCTAAATATGTGTATGTGACCAATGAAAATTGATTTGATATGATTTGAACAACACAACTGATTGGCTCAAATGCATTAAGAAGGAAAGAAATTCCACAAATGAACTTTTAACAAGGCACACCTGTTAATTGAAATGCATTCCAGGTGACTACCTCATGAAGCTGGTTGAGAGAATGCCAAGAGTGTGCAAAACTGTCATCAAGGCAAAGGGTGGTTACTTTGAAGAATCTCAAATTGAAAATATGATTCCATGTGTGTTATTATAGAGTTCCAAGATGGCGTAGCAGTCGGGCGTGTGTCTTGTCCCGTCCTGTCCCGTGTAAATATCGTTTTCCTCTTTTTTTCTGTATATATTTCATCTCACTTTCTGTCTACAGACTGAATACACTCTCCTGCAATCCACCTCACCCAATGTGGTACGGATCTGCTATTTTTATACTTAAGAACCGGAACCCCCATTAGCAGCTAGCCAGCTTTCTAGCTACTAGCTAGTATTCAGTTGGCCACTGCTAGCGGTCTTCAACGTTAACTCGAACACCAGTCAGCCTCAGCTCAGTCTGCAACATATTATCAAATGTTGCAACCCCTATTACTAGCCTGTTCCTCCTGTCTTTCATATCGTCTGAGATCCCTAAAGATTGGAAAGCTGCTGCGGTCATCTCCCTCTTGAAAGGGGGAGACACTCTAGACCCAAACTGTTATAGACCTATATCCATCCTGCCCTGCCTTTCTAAAATCTTCGAAAGCCAAGTTAAACAGATTAACGGCCATTTCGAATCCCACCGTACCTTCTCCGCTATGCAATCTGGTTTCCGAGCTGGTCATGGGTGCACCTCAGACATGCTCAAGATCCTAAACAATGTCATAACCTCCATCGATAAATGACGGTACTGTGCAGCCGTCTTCATAGACATGGCCAAGGCTTTCGACTCTGTCAATCACCGCATTCTTATCGGCAGACTCAATAGCCTTGGTTTCTCAAATGGCTGCCTCGCCTGGTTCACTAACTACTTCTCAGATAGAGTTCAGTGTGTCGAATCAGAGGGCCTGTTGTCCGGACCTCTGGCAGTCTCTATGGGGGTGCCACAGGGTTCAATTCTCGGGCCGACTGTTTCTCTATATATATCAATGATGTCGCTCTTGCTGCTGGTGATTCTCTGATCCACCTCTGCGCAGACGAGACCATTCTGTATTCATCTGGCCCTTCTTTGGACACTGTGTTAACAAACCTCCAAACGAGCTTCAATGCCATACAACATGCCTTCCGTGGCCTCCAACTGCTTTTAAATGCTAGTAAAACTAAATGCATGCCCTTAACCGATTTGTTGCCCGCACCCTTCCGCCCGACTAGCATCACTACTCTGGTCTGTTCTGACTTAAAATATGTGGACAACTACAAATACCTGGGTGTCTGGTTAGACTGTAAACTCTCCTTCCAGACTCACATTAAGCTTCTCAAATCCAAAATTAAATCTAGAATGGGCTTCCTATTTCGCAACAAAGCCTCCTTCACTCATGCTGCCAAACATACCCTCGTAAAACTGACTATCCTACCGATCTTTGACTTTCGGCGATGTCATTTCCAAATAGCCTCCAACACTCTACTCCGCAAACTGGATCTAGTCTATCACAGTGCCATCCGTTTTGTCACAAAAGCCCCATATACTAACCACCACTGCGACCTGTATGCTCTCGTTGGCTGGCCCTCGCTTCATATTCGTCGCCAAACCCACTGGCTCCAGGTCATGTATAAGTCTTTGCTAGGTAAAGCCCCGCCTTATCTCAGCTCGCTGGTCATCATAGCAACACCCATCCGTAGCACGCGCTCCAGCAGGTATATTTCACTGGTCATCCCCAAAGCCAGCACTTACTTTGGCCGCCCTTCCTTACAGTTCTCTGCTGCCAATGACTTCAACGAATGCAAAAGTCACTGAAGCTGGATACTTATATCTCCCTCTCTAACTTTAAGCATCAGCTGTCAGAGCAGCTTACCGATCGCTGTACCTGTACACAGCCAATCTGTAAATAGCCCAGCCAACTACCTCATCCCCATATTGTTATTTATCTTCTTGCTCTTTTGCACCCCAGCATCTCTACTTGCACATAATCATCTGCCCATCTATCACTCCATTGTTAATGCTAAATTGTAATTATTTCGCCTCTATGGCCTATTTATTGTCTTACCTCCCTAATCTTCTACATTTGCACACACTGTATATAGATGTTTCTATTGTGTTATTGACTGTACGTTTGTTTATGTGTAACTATGGTACTCCATTAGGCCCAGGAGCCGAGTCCGCTCTTGCTCTTCGGACAACGTTCTCTAAATGGACAGGGTTTTGTTCTATCTAGATTCCATTAGAATGACATCACAGAGAAAGGGACAGGGTTTTGTTCTTTCTGGATTCTATTAGAATGACATCACAGAGAAAGGGACAAGGTTTTGTTCTTTCTGGATTCCATTAGAATGACATCACAGAGAAAGGGACAGGGTTTTGTTCTTTCTGGATTCCATTAGAATGACATCAAAGAGAAATGGACAGGGCAACAACTCTTACAATTCCAACTATTGAATCCTGCAAGATACTGTTCTTAATTATACAACAGTGGAGGCTCCTCAGAGGAGGAAGAGGAGGATTGTCCTCCTCATTGAATTACATAAAATTACATTTTTAAAAGTTATCCTTTTTTAGATAAAGCTATACTAAATATTTTCAAGTCACCGAATAATTGATTAAAACACACTGTTTTTCAATGAAGTTCTACAGTATTCTCAACAGCACTCTGTAGGGTAGCATCATGGGATGGGGTAGCCGGAGGATAGCTCGTTTCCAGCTAGAAAAAATACATTTCTTCAAAAATGTTCACTTTCACTTACTTAGCTAGCGAATGCAGCTAGCTAGTTTAGCCTACTCAAACACACATCTCAAACAGAGAAGGATACTATGTTCGCTAGCTAGCTATGGCTATCCAACACTGGAACTCTTCCAAGTCAAGGTAAGCATTTGATTTTATTAATTTATTACCACCTTGGCTCGCCGGTGGATCTTCTAAACTGCTTGCTGACTGTACACTGTACTGCATGATTGTAGTGGGTTTACTAAAGCGTTAGTACTAGTAGCTATGTTGACTTGATGTTGGGTAATATGGTGACAATGATGTAGGCTGTATGTAGAGGTTAGCGGTTATGATATGAGGGTTTGGCTTGGAAAGTTATTTTTTGCCTGGTCACGTACAGCTGGTGAGAGGAGGAGAGCGCGTAGATGCGAGAAGGAATTATCCAGCGATCAAAGGGATCATCCTGTTTGTATGTGGTTGCTATGAAAGTGAACTGTGTTTGTGTGTGATCAGGGATGTATTTATTCAGCCGATTCTGTTAAAAAAAAACGTTTCTTAAATGGAATAAAACTGAACGAAATTAGATAACCATACTGTACCTGTACATTACTGTCCAATAGAAACTCTTGTTTCGAATGTGTCAATTTCTGTCACTTTGATTACTCAGATTTCTCTCGACCTGTGCATCTACGTTGTAAACTCTATTTCATAGGCTAGGTTGTGGCAACCTCATGCTCGATATAGGGAAAATTCAAGTATCATGTAGTCGGCTAAACCTATCAATGTTACATTGAACTGGGTGAATGGAATATGAATGACAGTCATCCAATATGCTGTAATAGAAATAAGGCCAAGATCATAAAAAATATATTATCACACTCCCTCATTTTAAACGACAGCGACCGCCACTATTATACAACTACCTTTTTCCCGAAGTGGAGATGGTGATTTTTATTGTGCCTGCGCTATAGATGTCTGTATCGGTCCGCCAATACAGGACTAGTAAAGATCCAGTCTACTACTGTTGTGAAAGAATCTCTCTAGAAAGGTGGTGCTGCAGCACCCTCAGCACCCCTACTTCCCACAGATATGGGTATTATATCAATATTTGCACATAAAGGCGCCATTTCTCGTATAATGAATTTTACCAACACAAAGTGATCCCAACTTGTCTACTGTATTTTTTTTGTTTGTCCACATTTGGAAAGTTTACACACAAATTTGTTGTTTCCATCAGGCCTGTCATTACATTTTGTTATCCGACATGTACTTTACTTGCATAAAAATGTTTGATAGAACAGTAAATAAAATAGTGTTTTGTCCAAACCGTGCCTGTTTTCAGTGTGCTTCAGTATTTCTTGACTGTAGAAACAATATTTAGTTTCTAACATTTGGAAATAGCTGCGAGGGAAGTTTTCATATTGTTTGTACCTGGCAAAAAGCCACTTGTATCAAACTAACCTTTCCCTAGTTTGCCCATTGGCTCTGTCAAACATGAGTTGGTATCAGGATGGCTCTGATATTACCTGATTTCCCCTGAGAGCTCTCTTTGGATTTGAATGAAATAGTATTTTAGGGACCAACATGTTTCATTAACGAGGCCACGGGCACTGGTAAAAGAAGGAAAAAAATGCATCCGTAAAAATAATCATAGTTTTAAAAATGAATTCAGAATTTTGATCCATTTGATTGAGATAAACGGTATACTGGTATTTATTATGTGATATTACAGACGTTATTTTGAATTACATAACAGTGCGCGTTGAACAGAAAAATAAACCATTAATTTACTAAACCCACGTTGTTACTGTATTACTCTTTAGTTTGATACATAAGCGGCTTTCTTAGGCAAGCGATGCCTTTGTAATGATTACATTGACTTCTCTACTTCAATCACTTCTGGGGTGACTCCTACACTCAATGACATCCCCCATCTTTAACTGAAGGAACATCTGTCACCTGTCTGAGACACACCTTAGTTCACTTTAGAGCTTCTTTATCAGTGCCATGAGAGCCATAAAAGTGGTTTCACCTTTGCACATTTTTATAGATATGTGTGCAGATGTCAAAAGTGACTTAAAAAAACGTATTGATCCATAACTCCAAGTATCCCCAGCATTTATTCACAATGAACAAACACACACATCAACAAACACCATCTCGATCAGGGGGGGCAATTATTGGCCCATTTTCTACTGAAAATCCACTTGTACTACTGCCAACCCATCTTATTTACAACCCTCTACGTTATTTAAAGCAAAAGACGAAGCTCTGGGAATAATTGCAGAAAAAAAAGCTGCTGGCAAAGTGAGTGGGAAGCCAGCACGACCCAAAATTGCTTCAAGGAGAGAAAATATATTCAGTTTAATGATCAGGCCCCTCCATTGACATTTTGAAAATCCAATATTCTATCTCGGAGCAGGCAATCTCTGTGAGTCTCTCTCTCTCTGTCTCTCTTGGCAATGAGTCTTCAATGCGATCCGCAGCAAAGACCAATAAACATTTATAACTCCTCACATTTGGCATCAAGTCCACCCACACCAGTGTACCAGAGGCAGGCAATAACACTGTGTGTAACCTGTGGTGTGTGAGAAAACAGAAACATCCTGCTGAGTTGCAAAACGACCGGACGATAATATACACATGGTGACAGTGACGTCCAATCAGTGCAACTGTTATTGTGTGTAAACTAGACCCCCCCCCCCCCGCATTCATACAGATTAATCCGTATTGATTCTTCTTTGAACTCCTGACTCTCAACACTCCTAATTGATTCTTCTTTGAACTCCTGACTCTCAACACTCCTAATTGATTCTTCTTTGAACTCCTGACTCTCAACACTCCTAATTTATTCTTCTTTGAACTCCTGACTCTCAACACTCCTAATTGATTCTTCTTTGAACTCCTGACTCTCAACACTCCTAATTGATTCTTCTTTGAACTCCTGACTCTCAACACTCCTAATTGATTCTTCTTTGAACTCCTGACTCTCAATACTCCTAATTGATTCTTCTTTAAACTCCTGACTCTCAACACTCCTAATTGATTCTTCTTTGAACTCCTGACTCTCAACACTCCTAATTGATTCTTCTTTGAACTCCTGACTCTCGACACTCCTAATTGTGGTGAGTCACACCACTTTGTACTAAAATTCCAATTCTGGTTTAATTTAGTACAATTTAAAATTTCACATAAAAAAGTACATAGATAACTTTCTGTTTTAGATCTACAGGATCATTTAGGAGAAGTGTTAGCTACTGAACATTGATTGTGTTCAAATGAAAAATCCAACCACCGGTATAGAAAACCTGCACTGTGAATAGGATAGAGCACAGAACAACCTTGGCATAAGCACCTTCAGCAGATTACTTTGTTGACCTTAATGGAAATGAACATAAACAACTTATTCAACCCTCTCTTTTTTTTTAAATTAAACTTCAACTAAATCCATCTGGGGAAGCGGTTTGTATGACCTGCATGCTAATTAACCATGGAAGCAGTTGCCAATTTGTTTTGGTGCCAGTGTTTAAATGCTTTTTACATTTTTTTTGCCTAAAAATATTTAACAGCAGGCAACTCCCGTGTTTATTCATGAAGTTGCCAGGATACATGTAAATACATTCACCACCACCTGTACAATTATCAGCTCCATCCCAAGAGAAAACAGAACAAACAAATAATGCACAATAGAGAGATTGCTTCTCTCAATACTTAGCTTTGTAAGGCGCTTTCAGGAAGCCAATCAAAACGGTTTTATTACATTGGCCCCAAGGCCAACAATGACTTACTGCATCTTTGTAGAAAAATCACACTTTTACAATGTTAATATTCGGTTAACTCTATCCAAATAATGTTGTTGACTCATCCTATGCTTGGATTTGTGGCCTAATCTCTAAAAGGCCTAATGAGGACCCATGCGGAGGTTTCAAACACTTAACACATCTATTTATGTTGCTTCGCATTTAATTGTCTGGTAATAAGAAGCCACCTATGTACAGTACATGCACTTACATCAAAAAATACTGAAATCTCTTTAATTACTCTTTGTGTTCTCATTTTATCCTGTTTTCAATGGAAAATATCAACCGTTCGAACTGAACTCACCTCGTAACATTAGCTCATTGCCATGTCTCTATGTCTACCATACTGTATAGTATGATATAATATAATCATACATGCCACTTGGCAAGCACTTAACACACTGACCCATGTTTGTCCTCAAAGCCCCCACTATTAGCCAAATAATGATTATTATGAGCTAAAACACACATTTATACTGGCCCACTGGGATAAAGATGGACCAGCTCATCTGGCATTTGCCAGAATTGCCCAATGCTTAGTCCGTTTCTGATAAAGTCAACATCCTTCACTCAGCTGCCAGCTAGCGGCCCCTTACCTCTATCAATTATTCAAACCGTCTATAGCATGCAGTTGTAGCTACTGTAGCTGCCTGCAGGGTGATGATGCTGGACTTCCATTGCAAGTGAAGAGACAGCAAACAGGGCCCATAGCCATCAAGCGTCTCAGAGTGGTAGAGCTGATCAAAGAGGTTAAAGAGGCCAAGTGAGATCAGCAGTTCCACTCTGAGACGCTTTAAGTATACAGACCTGCGTTCAAATAGTATTTGGAATCTGTCGAATAAGTTGAGTGTTTACTTGAACCTGCCTGCCAGATGGGTGTGGTTTGCATCGTTTCAGGCAGGCAAGACCAATCAGAGCGGCTAAAGTAGGCTTACAGTACGTGAAGGATTTCAAATACTATTTGAACCCAGGTCTGACTACTGCAACACACTGTCAAAATAACAAGCTATCTGTGTGGTTCCTGCATGGCTTTTCTGTGTCATAATGTTCCTTATCACCATCACAAGGCTGAGTCAAGATCTACGGGAGCCAATCAGGCGTAAAGAGCAAACATGACTGTCAATCCCTGGCACTGTCGTGTTTATTATGTGTTTTCATTCCGTGAGTGAGTACAAAAGACAAATGAGACGCGTCAAAATGTTTCTGACAGCAAGTCAAGGGAGCACAGGAGGGGATACGTCTACACTGAAGCCAATTAGATCTAAAGGCTGGGTTAAGAACTATGTAACTCAGACATGAGTTTACATATATACAGTAATCACCTTAATTAGTACACACATTTTGAATAGAAATAAAGATTTCAGCCACTGTACACTTCAATTTTTTATCGGTCATATTTCTTGCAATGCGAACGTACTATACGACCTCAACCATCACAATGGAATAGCCTGAAACCTTTCTCCAAACCCCAGGGAATCCACCGCCGTTGGGCTAACTGAATATTTCAGTTCACGTCTGGTAGCTGTCACACATGTTTAATTGCCCTCATGTAGGTTGATTATAGCGTGCTTGACTTTGCCTCTCTGGAGGTTTACAGTAATAGAGTTATGGAATTCAAACAATCCATTTGTTCACAGCAATGTAATTAGTGTGGGTCCAATATTATTAACCTGGACATAGTATCCATTTCAGGGGAACTGACTCTGTCGTTAACTAAATGGGGAGTGTTGTCACAGTTAATGAGAACTAATGGCATTTGATTAGACATCCTCAACCCCAAAAACCATCTCATTACTTATAAACAACGTTCTTTGTCTCTGCCTCTGGTAGACCTTTGATATTAGATCCATATATTTTATTTATACAGGTTAGGGATTGTTTGTAAGATAAGGTACTGTTGTGCCGTTCACCCTGATTGGTTCATCTAGAGGACATTGTTTAATTTATTTACGCTTCGAAGATCCAAAAGTATAACTTCATAATAACAACATCAGATGCAATATCATACCATCTTTCTTACAATGTAATATGTGGGTCATAAGGGGGCTTGCAGTCCACAAAACTCGTTTTCTTTTGTTCATTTATTTACCTGCTTCATTGAACATAGATCAATGGAATGTTAATAATAATGGGATAATTACTCAGAGAGACAAAAATAGTAAATAACATAGGAACCTGTTTTTATATCACATTTTGTCTCTGGGTGGGCACTTAATTGATCAAACAAAGGTGAAAGGAAACATTTTTTTTGTATAAAATATTTTTCTAACCTTTGAGTAGGGATCTAGAAGCTAAAAGGGTTCTTTGGCTGTCCCCGTAGGAGAACCCTTTGAATAACTCTTGTTGGTTCCAGGTACCACCCTTTTGGTTCCAAATAGAACCCTTTTGTGTTCCATGTAGAATTCTTTACACAGAGAGTTCTACATGGAACCCAAAACGGATCTAGCTGGAACCAAAAAGGGTTCTCCTATGGGGACAGCAAAAAAAAACTTTTGAAACCTTTTTTTCTAAGTATAGGCATATATTTTGATAAGCAACAATTCTGTTATTCACCTTTTACTCAGAATATTGAATGATCATATTAGTTTTAGTTACCTACCGCTACAGTATGTTGGTCAGGAGCTTTTGTAGTTTGCTCAGAGGTCTGTTTAGTTCTCCTCTGTCTCCTCTAAAGACTTGTTGTGTTTCAAAACATTGCAATGCATAGGGATTGTATCAACTGTTCTCACTTTGTATGTATTTCATTTATTTGATGACATAGTTCAGTTTTTAAAAGTTGAGGAATTATGAACATGCTGCAACTTCTAATTAATGGAGACGTTTGGAGGACAGTCTCACGGAATCCCAGCAAAAATATGTGTTTTTTTTCACTACTTTCATTTATCTTCATGTCCAGCCCTCATACAATTAAGTGTGTACCATTTTCTTTTCAAGACAAGTAGAATGAAAAACTATTTGATTTGATTTTAAAAACGATTTGACATAAAAAGTTACATTCATGAGTAATATTGACTAATGGTCAGCAAAACAATATAACATGATCAAACAGAATATTCATAAGAATACTGTAAATACAGAAATGGTTTACTCAGTTGGAAACGGATATCCACCTAGTCAATGAGAACTGTGTGGAGTTTGTGACGACAACTACGTGAGTTTATTAAAATATTATAGACACTATTTCCAGGCGGAAATTTGTGAAATGTCCTCTAATATCCACAAAACATTACCCATTGTCTTATATACATGTCTGTGAACTGTCTGTAAGTGTTTGAGAGATAAAATAATTTCTCCAGAAAACATCAGGAACCAGCACAATGCAATATTTCAGCATGACCTCCATTGTAGAAAAACCCTTCTTAGTTATTACAGACGGTTAGCTTTTTTGTTGTGTAACAGTTTGTAGAATACTTAATTCAACATGACCACGGAAGCACAGTCAGCAACACTGGGTGACTCACTGAAGTTAAAGTGTACCCTTCATTGACAGTCTTCTTGAGTTACCAATTCAATGAGATGCTGCCCCAGCCATCAAAATGTCTCCATGGTGCCTCTGGGAGCACTGCTTTAAATTGAATTCACACTGCTACCCTGCTGTTGCCCGGGCCTCTCCTGCCTCTCCTCCCTACAGCAGACGACAGAGAAGTGAAGGCAGAACTGAAGGTGGTGAGTGCCATGCAGTAGCTATGCCCTAACAGGACAGCTTCTGTTTACACCATTACCTAGTTGCTCCCATCTTAAAGGGAAAATTCAAGTGAGGTATCACATCTGCTTGAAGTGGAAATCCGAAACACGTTTTAGCAGGGCTGAAGAAAATCGCTTACTGATGTTTCAGAGAGACATTTCAGACCGAGTTGAAAGACAGAGCTTCGTTTCTCCATATAAATTGTTAGTTCCTCCCTTCAGTTCCACGACTTCCGACATTAAAAGTCCACTGTTTGAAGTTCCAAGCCGTACATTTAATCGGTGGAACAAAGCCATTATTTTGTTGTTCAAAGCCCCCAATGCTTTAAACAAATGACTTATAAACATAGTACATGCAAAAACAGCCTAGTGTCCTCTATGTGACTGTTGGAACAACAACAATACGTTTCTGATTGGTTTAGCTCTCAGACGGAATTAGAGGCAAAGCTCAGGGAAAGAGGAGAACTTGGTTCCAAGAAGGAATGCGACAGAGGTTTAATCCATTTCCCTACCAAACAAAACAGACGTGTGTCTGATCTATACAAAGAGTTGGGCTACAATTGATTATGCCAGTGAATGCCACATTGTTCCCATAAAACAGGAGCTATTATCTGCCCCGAAGAATCAGTCTGCTGCAGTGAAAGTCCTGTCGTGGTAATTTCATTAAGAAGACAAAGCCTTCCTAGAGAGTGCCTTATACATGACGTCAAGCACAATAGATGGATTTATGCGAATATTGCTATATATACAGTAACAGCCAAAAGTTTGGACACACCTGCTCATGCAAGCTTATTTCATTATTTTGACTATTTTCTACATTGTAGAATAATAGTGAAGACATCAAAACTATGAAATGTTTCATGTTTTATTTATTTCACCTTTATTTAACCAGGTGGGCCAGTTGAGAACAAGTTCTCATTCACAACTGTGACCTGGCCAAGATAAAGCAAAGAAGTGCAACAAAAACAACAACACATACCGCCGACCACCCATCTCGATGCCCTGATGATGACTTCCATGGCCATAGTGAAGGCCAGAGGAGAAATTGTACAGCCTGCCATTATGCCTACTTCCAAGCGCTGCCATGTTGTTGTGAAGTCAGGTGTTGTGAAACACAATTGCAGGTCTTGGAAATAGGCCTTTACCAGTGTAGTGATGGGTTCTGGTACGTGGAAAATGTTGGATTCCCAGAGGAGTTCATGGGGAACTGAGCCAAAGGCATTGGCCAGGTCGAGGAAGATGACATAGAGGTCTCTCTTGTCCTTCTTAGCTGTTTGGATCTGGTGCCAAATCATACTAGTATGTTCCAGGCAACCAGAGAAACCAGGAATGCCTGCTTTCTGTACAGATGTATCAATGTACTTGTTCCTTTCCAGATAAGTGGACAGCCTCTGTGCTATTATACTGAAAAAGATCTTCCCTTCGACGTTGAGAAGGGAGATTGGTCGGAATTGACTGATGTCTGTCGCATCCTTCTCTTTCGGGATTAGCACACCACCAGCCCTTCGCCATGCCTTTGGTATTATTTCCTTCTGCCACACTATCCTCATGAGCCTCCAAAGAAAGCGTAGAACATCCGGGGCGCTCTTGTAGAGCTTGTATACTTTAGATGACATTGAAGGACTCCAAAGACCAGAGCATTAGCAAGGCTGCACCTTCCCTACAAACTGGATGGAAATGGACATCATCCAAGGCTGTACAGCAAGCAACATCAGCCCTGAGACACCAAGACATTGTGGGGAATATCCAGCATGGAAGAGGAGGCTTTGGCCTGGCAGCAAGCAAACCAACGTTCCATAAGGCAGCAACATCTGAACGCAGGAAGCTGGTGGTCGAGGAGGTGCGCAGACAGGAGTAGACTGCAAGAAGTGCAAAGGCTGTCTCTCTTGCTAAACAAGGGCAATGGACGCGGTGGGAAGGCCTGGAGAGGAGAAAGATCAACTGGAGTGAGCTTTGGCAAATGGAGGCAAGCAACATCAGCTTCATCATAAGAGCTGTTTATGATGTGCTTCCATCACCAAAAAATCTACATCAATGGTATAGCGAGGACTCGACCTGCCCCCTCTGCCCAGCTCCAGCGACTCTCAGGCATATAATGACAGGTTGCAAGACCAGCCTCTCACAAGGCCGCTACACCTGGAGGCACAATCAGGTCCTCAAGAGCCTGGCTGCAGCACTTGAGACCAAGAGGAGTGCAACCAATTATTTACCTCCAAAAACAAGCAATCCCGTCAAAACAACAACATTCATCCGGGAGGGACAGAAAAGGCCCAAGTATCCTCCTAAAAAGCCAAAAACTGGACACCTAGCCATGGCCCGGGACTGGAAGATGCTTGTCGATATTGGCCAGCAACTCCTTTTTCCACCTGAGATTGCTTCTACCAACCTTAGGCCAGACATGGTACTCTGGTCCCCTTCACGAAAGGCTGTGTACATCATGGAGCTCACAGTCCCGTGGGAAAACTCTGTTGAAGAGGCCTACGAGCGTAAGAAACTGCGTTACACAGAGTTGGCAGCAGACGCAACTCAGCGTGGCTGGAATGCAAAAGTCTGGCCAGTTGAAGTGGGATGCAGAGGATTCGTGGCTTCTTCCATCATCAGGTTGCTGAAAGAACTTGGAATCCGTGGACAGGCTCTGCGGCAGACCGTCAGAGCATTTTCTCAAGCAGCTGAAAGAGGCAGCCAGTGGATCTGGATCAAACGGAAGGACCCTTGCTGGGCTATAACTTCATGACCCCCCACCCCCACCTGAGAACCCAATTCAGATCCCTCCAACTTGAGGAGGGCATATGAGGTATGCGGTCAGCTGTATGGCTGGCTCAGGGAAGAGGACGCCCCTGCCTTGCATAGTCCCATGGGACATCTTAATTGGGCATGGGACACAAGCTAAGGCTTGATCACCCTTTAGCTGGCCACCTTTGATGAGGGTGTTTAGAAATTAAAGGCCGAAACACCCACTGATTCGAAGGCACACTACTGAGGATGTGTCCCAAAATTGACATCTTACCCCAGTCTAACAAATAAACCTTCCAAGCCACTCTATCAACATCACGGCAAATCTCGTGCGAGTGCATTCCATCTATTGGCACAATGGACAGTTTTTAACATCTCGTCCCGTGTTTTATGATTCTAATTCTGTGATGTCATTCTAATGGAATCTAGAAAGAACAAAACCCTGTCCCTTTCTCTGTGATGTCATTCTAATGGAATCCAGAAAGAACAAAACCCTGTCCCTTTCTCTGTGATGTCATTCTAATGGAATCCAGAAAGAACAAAACCCTGTCCCTTTCTCTGTGATGTCATTCTAATGGAATCTAGAAAGAACAAAACCCTGTCCCTTTCTCTGTGATGTCATTCTAATGGAATCCAGCAAGAACAAAACCCTGTCCCTTTCTCTGTGATGTCATTCTAATGGAATCTAGAAAGAACAAAACCCTGTGTCATGCCGGTGAAAGAGGACCCAAAAGCGACTTAACAGAAACAGAGTTTATTCAAGTCCAAACAGAAAACGACAAATCCTGAATCCTTAACAGGAAATGTCCAAACAGGGAATAACAGAAATCCTCTAGTCTGTAGAGGGGAATAACAGGAGAAGCGGCCACAGACTGCAGGTCGCTTCGGGTAGGCGCAGGCCGTAGCTGACAGAGACACCTGCTCACACGCAGCATCTGATGAAGGCAAAAACACGACAGGACAGGGCGATACACAATCACAGCACGGTGAATTCTAAACAAGGAACCGACAGGACAGGGACGGAACACAAAGGAAGAAATAGGGACTCTAATCAGGGGAAAGGATCGGGAACAGGTGTGGGAAGACTAAATGATGATTAGGGGAATAGGAACAGCTGGGAGCAGGAACGGAACGACAGAGAGAAGAGAGAGCGAGAGAGTGAGAGAGGGAGGGGGAGAGAGAGGGATAGAAAGAGGGAAAGAACCTAACAAGACCAGTAGAGGGAAACGAACAGAATGGGGAGCACAGGGACAAGACATGATAATAAATGACAAACATGACAGTACCCCCCCACTCACCGAGCGCCTCCTGGCGCACTCGAGGAGGAATCCTGGCGGCAACGGAGGAAATCATCGATGAGTGAACGGTCCAGCACGTCCCGAGACGGAACCCAACTCCTCTCCTCAGGACCGTAACCCTCCCAATCCACTAAGTATTGGTGACCCCGTCCCCGAGAACGCATGTCCATGATCTTATGTACCTTGTAAATAGGTGCGCTCTCGACAAGGACGGGAGGGGGGAGGGAAGACGAACGGGGGTGCGAAGAAAGGGCTTAACACAGGAGACATGGAAGACAGGATGGACGCGACGAAGATGTCGCGGAAGAAGCAGTCGCACAGCGACAGGATTGACGACCTGGGAGACACGGAACGGACCAATGAACCGCGGAGTCAACTTACGAGAAGCTGTCGTAAGAGGAAGGTTGCGAGTGGAAAGCCACACTCTCTGGCCGCAACAATACCTTGGACTCTTAATCCTGCGTTTATTGGCGGCTCTCACAGTCTTCCCCGCAGACAAAGGCAGACCGGTAATGAAGTCTAAGGCGATGTGAGACCATGGTCGAGAAGGAATGGGGAGCGGTCTGAGACGACCGGCAGGAGGAGAGTTACCCGACTTAGTCTGCGCGCAGTCCGAACAAGCAGCCACGAAACGGCGCGTGTCACGCTCCTGAGTCGGCCACCAAAAGCGCTGGCGAATAGACGCAAGAGTGCCTCGAACACCGGGATGACCAGCTAACTTGGCAGAGTGAGCCCACTGAAGAACAGCCAGACGAGTGGAAACAGGAACGAAAAGGAGGTTACTAGGACAAGCGCGCGGCGACGCAGTGTGCGTGAGTGCTTGCTTAACCTGTCTTTCAATTCCCCAGACTGTTAACCCGACAACACGCCCATAAGGAAGAATCCCCTCGGGATCAGTAGAAGCCACAGAAGAACTAAACAGACGGAATAAGGCATCAGGCTTGGTGTTCTTGCTACCCGGACGGTAAGAAATCACAAACTCGAAACGAGCGAAAAACAACGCCCAACGAGCTTGACGGGCATTAAGTCGTTTGGCAGAACGGATGTACTCAAGGTTCTTATGGTCTGTCCAAACGACAAAAGGAACGGTCGCCCCCTCCAACCACTGTCGCCATTCGCCTAGGGCTAAGCGGATGGCGAGCAGTTCACGGTTACCCACATCATAGTTGCGCTCAGATGGCGACAGGCGATGAGAAAAATAAGCGCAAGGATGAACCTTATCGTCAGACTGGAAGCGCTGGGATAGAATGGCTCCCACGCCTACCTCTGAAGCGTCAACCTCGACAATGAATTGTCTAGTGACGTCAGGAGTAACGAGGATAGGAGCGGACGTAAAACGTTCTTTTAGAAGATCAAAAGCTCCCTGGGCGGAACCGGACCACTTAAAACACGTCTTGACAGAAGTAAGAGCTGTGAGAGGGGCAGCAACTTGACCGAAATTACGAATGAAACGCCGATAGAAATTAGCGAAACCTAAAAAGCGCTGCAACTCGACACGTGACCTTGGAACGGGCCAATCACTGACAGCTTGGACCTTAGCGGAATCCATCTGAATGCCTTCAGCGGAAATAACGGAACCGAGAAAAGTAACGGAGGAGACATGAAAAGAGCACTTCTCAGCCTTTACGTAGAGACAATTCTCTAAAAGGCGCTGTAGAACACGTCGAACGTGCTGAACATGAATCTCGAGTGACGGAGAAAAAATCAGGATATCGTCAAGATAGACAAAAACAAAGATGTTCAGCATGTCTCTCAGAACATCATTAACTAATGCCTGAAAAACAGCTGGCGCATTGGCGAGACCGAACGGCAGAACCCGGTACTCAAAATGCCCTAACGGAGTGTTAAACGCCGTTTTCCACTCGTCCCCCTCTCTGATGCGCACGAGATGGTAAGCGTTACGAAGGTCCAACTTAGTAAAGCACCTGGCTCCCTGCAGAATCTCGAAGGCTGATGACATAAGGGGAAGCGGATAACGATTCTTAACCGTTATGTCATTCAGCCCTCGATAATCCACGCAGGGGCGCAGAGTACCGTCCTTCTTCTTAACAAAAAAGAACCCCGCCCCGGCCGGAGAAGAAGAAGGCACTATGGTACCGGCGTCAAGAGACACAGACAAATAATCCTCAAGAGCCTTACGTTCGGGAGCCGACAGAGAGTATAGTCTACCTCGAGGAGGAGTGGTCCCCGGAAGGAGATCAATACTACAATCATACGACCGGTGAGGAGGAAGGGAGTTGGCTCGGGACCGACTGAAGACCGTGCGCAGATCATGATATTCCTCCGGCACTCCTGTCAAATCGCCAGGTTCCTCCTGAGAAGTAGGGACAGAAGAAACGGGAGGGATGGCAGACATTAAACACTTCACATGACAAGAAACGTTCCAGGATAGGATAGAATTACTAGACCAATTAATAGAAGGATTATGACATACTAGCCAGGGATGACCCAAAACAACAGGTGTAAACGGTGAACGGAAAATCAAAAAAGAAATAGTCTCACTGTGGTTACCAGATACTGTGAGAGTTAAAGGTAGTGTCTCAAATTTGATACTGGGAAGATGACTACCATCTAAGGCAAACATGGGCGTAGGCTTGTCTAACGGTCTGAAAGGAATGTTATGTTTCCGAACCCATCCTTCGTCCATGAAACAACCCTCAGCCCCAGAGTCAATCAAGGCACTGCATGTAGCACCCGAACCGGTCCAGCGTAGATGGACCGACATAGTAGTACAAGATCTAGATGAAGAGACCTGAGTAGTAGCGCTCACCAGTAGCCCTCCGCTTACTGATGGGCTCTGGCCTCTTACTGGACATGAATTAACAAAATGTCCAGCAACTCCGCAATAGAGGCACAGGCGGTTGGTGATCCTCCGTTCCCTCTCCTTAGTCGAGATGCGAATCCCTCCCAGCTGCATGGGCTCAGTCTCAAAGCCAGAGGAGGGAGATGGTTGCGATGCGGAGCAGGGAAACACCGTTGATGCGAGCTCTCTTCCACGAGCCCGG
The DNA here is from genome assembly GCF_021184085.1 of Oncorhynchus gorbuscha. Taxonomy (NCBI): domain Eukaryota; kingdom Metazoa; phylum Chordata; class Actinopteri; order Salmoniformes; family Salmonidae; genus Oncorhynchus; species Oncorhynchus gorbuscha. The sequence continues at coordinate 8,356,563 of NC_060189.1, forward strand.
TGACGAAGATCTACCCGTCGTTCTATGCGGATGGCGAGAGCAATCAAAGAGTCCACATCTGAAGGAACCTCCCGGGAGAGAATCTCATCCTTAACCACTGCGTGGAGTCCCTCCAGAAAACGAGCGAGCAGCGCCGGCTCGTTCCACTCACTAGAGGCAGCAAGAGTGCGAAACTCAATAGAATAATCCGTTATGGACCGTTCACCTTGGCATAAGGAAGCCAGGGCCCTAGAAGCCTCCCTACCAAAAACTGAACGGTCAAAAACCCGAATCATCTCCTCTTTAAAGTTCTGGAACTTGTTAGAGCAATCAGCCCTTGCCTCCCAGATAGCTGTGCCCCATTCTCGAGCCCGGCCAGTAAGGAGTGAAATGACGTAAGCAACCCGAGCTCTCTCTCTAGAGTATGTGTTGGGTTGGAGAGAGAACACAATCTCACACTGCGTGAGAAAGGAGCGGCACTCAGTGGGCTGCCCGGAGTAGCAAGGTGGGTTATTAACCCTAGGTTCTGGAGGCTCGGCAGGCCAGGAAGTAACAGGTGGCACGAGACGTAGACTCTGGAACTGTCCAGAGAGGTCGGAAACCTGAGCGGCCAGGTTCTCCACGGCATGGCGAGCAGCAGACAATTCCTGCTCGTGTCTGCCGAGCATGGCTCCTTGGATCTTGACGGCAGTGTAACGAGCGTCTGAAGTCGCTGGGTCCATTCCTTGGTCGGTTCCTTCTGTCATGCCGGTGAAAGAGGACCCAAAAGCGACTTAACAGAAACAGAGTTTATTCAAGTCCAAACAGAAAACGACAAATCCTGAATCCTTAACAGGAAATGTCCAAACAGGGAATAACAGAAATCCTCTAGTCTGTAGAGGGGAATAACAGGAGAAGCGGCCACAGACTGCAGGTCGCTTCGGGTAGGCGCAGGCCGTAGCTGACAGAGACACCTGCTCACACGCAGCATCTGATGAAGGCAAAAACACGACAGGACAGGGCGATACACAATCACAGCACGGTGAATTCTAAACAAGGAACCGACAGGACAGGGACGGAACACAAAGGAAGAAATAGGGACTCTAATCAGGGGAAAGGATCGGGAACAGGTGTGGGAAGACTAAATGATGATTAGGGGAATAGGAACAGCTGGGAGCAGGAACGGAACGACAGAGAGAAGAGAGAGCGAGAGAGTGAGAGAGGGAGGGGGAGAGAGAGGGATAGAAAGAGGGAAAGAACCTAACAAGACCAGTAGAGGGAAACGAACAGAATGGGGAGCACAGGGACAAGACATGATAATAAATGACAAACATGACACCCTGTCCCTTTCTCTGTGATGTCATTCTAATGGAATCCAGAAAGAACAAAACCCTGTCCCTTTCTCTGTGATGTCATTCTAATGGAATCTAGAAAGAACAAAACCCTGTCCCTTTCTCTGTGATGTCATTATAATGGAATCTAGAAAGAACAAAACCCTGTCCCTTTCTCTGTGATGTAATTCTAATGGAATCCAGAAAGAACAAAACCCTGGCCCTTTCTCTGTGATGTCATTCTAATGGAATGGGGCGGCAGCGTAGCCTAGTGGTTAGAGCGTTGGACTAGTAACCGGAAGGTTGCGAGTTCAAACCCCCGAGCTGACAAGGTACAAATCTGTCGTTCTGCCCCTGAACAGGCAGTTAACCCACTGTTCCCAGGCCGTCATTGAAAATAAGAATATGTTCTTAACTGACTTGCCTAGTTAGATAAAGGTAAAAGAACAAAACCCTGTCCATTTCTCTGTGATGTCATTCTAATGGAATCCAGAAAGAACAAAACCCTGTCCCTTTCTCTGTGATGTCATTCTAATGGAATCCAGAAAGAACAAAACCCCGTCCTCAAACATTTACATCAGAAGGTGCAAGACACAGAACACCCACAATCACATTAAATATTTTTTTAATGATCAAAGATCACAGAAAACAACCACTTTTTGTGCAGTATTAATTTACCATCCTTACAAACCACTTAATGTAAATGTAGATTACTAAATTGTACATAGGCTGATAATCTATGCTTTTACCTGTAGACGTTCTATCACCATGAAGAACAACAATGACCAATACAGTAATAGAGTACATTGAGACATCAAGTGGTTGGTGATGTGATGATGTGGCTCAGTTGGTAGAGCATTGCTCTTGCAATGTTAGATTTGTGGGTTAAATACCCATGGGGGACCAATATGTAAATGCACTCCTGTCATTTCCTCTGGATACGTGTGTTTACTAAAGTGGAAAAGGAATGAATAGAACATTTCAATTTTTACATATAAACTAGTTGCATTTGCAAGTATTTCAAGAAACTGGAAAACATATCATGCAAGCATTTGTATTATTATTATTATCAAATTAACTGTTTTTTTACAGATAATTATCAGACTCAAGTTACAAATGTAAAGACTTAAATAGAAATACATTTACAATAAAAATAAAAACAAATAAAAATCGCAGTACCCCCACCCCCAAACTACTTCCCGATCATATCGAAGTCAATTTGGGAGTCACACTATGATTTGTTGCGTAGTCTTCCCACTACAACTCTGGAAAGCATGCAGTTTATTAGACTACAGATGTAATAAATTACCCTACATTATTCATCTCATATGCATACGTATATACTGTACTCTATATATGTACATTATACTCTATAAATACATCCTCTGTACTCTATATCATCTACTGCATCCTTATGTAATACATGTATCACTAGCCACTTTAACTATGCCACTTTGTTTACATACTCATCTCATATGTATATACTGTACTCGATACCATCTACTGTATCTTGCCTATGCTGCTCTGTACCATCACTCATTCATATATCCTTATGTACATATTCTTTATCCCCTTACACTGTGTATAAGACAGTAGTTTTGGAATTGTTAGTTAGATTACTTGTTGGTTATTACTGCATTGTCGGAACTAGAAGCACAAGCATTTCGCTACACTCGCAGTAATATCTGCTAACCATGTGTATGTGACAAATAAAATTTGATTTGATTAGATTTTTTAATTTTTTATTGTTGACACTTAGCCCCGCCGATCCATCACGACTGGTCTGCCGATGTAATCGTCCGATGTCGATTCAACAGGCTTTTCCGTTGCAATGTCGCCGAAGACCCCTCTGCTAGCCCATCACACTTGCTTTCTGAACGCCATGTCTCCTGCTCACCTAGCCTAGTAGCGACTACTGAATGGCTCCTTGACTCACCTATTGCTGCTCATTGGACCCTATGATGAATCGGCTACACAGCTGATGTCTGCTGGACTGTTCACTAACACGGTACCTCATTTTGTTTATTTTGTCGGCCCCAGCCTTGAACTCAGGTCCTGTGTGTACCTAACTGACCCTCTCTGCCCATTCATCGCCATTAAATCGTTGTTGTCTTAGCTCTCCCGATCCATACCTGTGATAGCTTTATGCCTCTCTCTAATGTCAATATGCCTTGTCTACTGCTGTTTCGGTTAGTTCTTATAGTTTTATTTCACTGAATTGCACCTAGTCCCGCTCAGTATGCCTTAAATAGCTCTTTTGCCCCACCCCCACACATGCAGAGACCTCACCTGGCTTAACTGGTGCCTCCAGAGATGCAACCTCTCTCATCGTCACTCAACGCCTAAGTTTACCTCCACTGTACTCACATCCTACCATACCGTCTGTACTGTACATTATGCCCTGAATCTTTTCTACCACGCCCAGAAATCTGCTCCTTTTTTTCTCTGTTCCCAACGCACTAGACGACCAGTTCTTATAGCCTTTAGCCGTACCCTTATCCTACACCTATTTCCCAGGCGCTCTCATTTGTTGACTTCTGTAACCGTAAAAGCCTTGGTTTCAAGCATGTTAACATCAGAAGCCTCCTGCCTAAGTTTGTTTTATTCACTGCTTTAGCACACTCCGCCAACTCTTATATCCTAGCCGTGTCTGAACCCTGGCTTAGGAAGGCCACCAAATGACATTTCCATCCCCAAATACAACATTTTCCATCAAGAGGGAACTGCCAAAGGTGGAGAGTTGCAATCTACTGCAGAGATAGCCTGCAGAGTTCCGTCATACTATCCAGGTCTGTGCCCAAACAGTTCGAGCTTCTACTTTTACAAATCCACCTTTCCAGAAATAAGTCTCTCACTGTTGTCGCTTGTTATAGACCCCCCTCAGCCCCCAGCTGCGGCAACTTGCCTGAACCCCACCCCAGCTTCTCCTTGACCCAAATCCAGATAGTTGATGTTCTGAAAGAGCTGCAAAATCTGGACCCCTACAAATCAGCTGGGCTAGACAATCTGGACCCTTTCTTTCTAAAATTATTTTCTAAAATTATCTGCCGCAATTGTTGCAACCCCTATTACTAGTCTGTTCAACCTCTCTTTCTTATCATCTGAGATCCCTAAAGATCGGAAAGATGTCACGGTCATCCCCCTCTTCAAAGGGGGTGACACTCTAGACCCAAACTGTTACAGACCTATATCCATCCTGCCCTACCTTTCTAACGTCTTCGGAAGCCAAGTTAACAGACAGATCACCGTCCATTTCGAATCCCACCTTACCTTCTCCGCTATGCAGTCTGGTTTCCGAGCTGGTCATGAGTGCACCTCAGCCACGCTCAAGGTCCAAAACGATATCATATCCGCCATCAATAAAAGACAATACTGTGCAGCCGTCTTCATCGACTTGGCCAAGGCTTTCGATTGTCAATCACGCATTCTTATCGGCAGACTCAATGACCTTGATTTCTCAAATGACTGCCTCGCCTGGTTCACCAACTACTTCTCAGATGGAGTTCAGTGTGTCAAATCGGCGGGCCTGTTGTCTGGACCTCTGGCAGTCTGTATGGGGGTGCCACAGGGTTCAATTCTCGGGCTGACTATTTTCTCTCTATATATCAATGATGTCACTCTTGCTACTGGTGATTCTCTGATCCACTTCTACGCAGACGACACCCTTCTGTATACATCTGGCCCTTCTTTGGACACTAGAGTTAACAAACCTCCAAATGAGCTTCAGCGCCATACTACACTTCTTCCGTGGCCCCCAACTGCTCTTAAATGCAAGTAAATCTAAATGCATGCTATTCAACCAATCGCTGCCCGCACCCGCCCGCCGGACTAACATCACTACTCTTGACAGTTTTGACTTAGAATATGTGGACAATTACAAATACCTTGGTTTCTGATTAGACTGTAAACTCTCCTTCCAGACTCACATTAAGCATCGCCAATCCAAAATCAAATCTAGAATGGGCTTCCTATTTCGCAAAAAAGGCCTCCTTCACTCATGCTGCCAAACATACACTCGTAAAACTGACTATCCTACCGATCATTGACTTCGGCGATGTCATCTCCAAATAGCCTCCAACATTCTACTCAGCAAATTTGATGTAGTCTATCACAGTGCCATCCGTTTTGTCACCAAAGCCCCATATACTACCCACCACTGCGATCTGCATGCTCTCGTTGGCTGGCCCTCGCCACATATTCGTCGCCAAACCCACTGGCACCAGGTCATGTATAAGTCTTTGCTAGGTAAAGCCCCGCCTTATCTCAGCTCACTGGTCACCATAGCAACACCCACCAGTAGCATGCGCTCCAGCAGGTATATTTCACTGGTCATCCCCAAAGCCAACACTTACATTGGCAGCCTTTCCTTCCAGTTCTCGACTGCCAATGCCTGGAACGAATTGCAAAAATCACTGAACCTGGAGACTTATATCTCCCTCACTAACTTTAAGCATCAGCTGTCAGAGCAGCTTACCGGTCACTGCAACTGTACACAGCCCATCTGTAAATAGCCCACCCAACGACCTCATCCCCATATTGTTTGTTTTTTGTTGTTGCTCTATTACACCCCAGTATCTCTACTTGCACATCATCATCTGCACATCTATCACTCTAGTGTTAATGCTAAATTGTAATTATGTCGCCACTATGGCCTATTTATTGCCTTACCTTCCTAATCTTACTACATTTGCACACAATGTATATTTTTCTATTGTGTTATTGACTGAACCTCTGTTTACCGTTTGTTTATTCCATGTGTAACTCTGTGTTGTTGTTTTTGTCGCACTGCTTTGCTTTATCTTGGCCAAGTCGCAGTTGTAAATGAGAACTTGTTGTCAACTGGCCTACCTGGTTAAATAAAGGTGAAATATATATATATTTTTTAAATTAAAAGATTGAAAATATTATGCCATGTTATTGACATTGAACTGATTATATAGCCTACTAACCAGATGTGTTAAAAATGGTGCATAGTTTGTAGCATAAGCCTATTAATTGGGCTGATATTATGTTCTGTTCCTCCAAACTTTAGCTGAGAAAAAAATTGTTCCAATGCCAAACATATTGGGGGGGCATGATGGTGATGAGCTTGATACTCCTTTCCAATAAATATTGAGGGTCATAATATGGTGACATGATGATCAGGCTTGACCCATGTTGTAAAGTACTTTACTCCATACATTTTCCCTGACACCCAAAAGTACTCATTACATTTCGAATGCTTAGTAGGACAGGAAAATTGTCCAATTCATGCACTTATCAATAGAACATCCCTGGTCATCCCTATTGCCTCTGATCTGGCAGACTCACTTAACATAAGGATTGTGAAATTATTTATACTTTTACTTTTGATACTTAAGTATATTTTTGAAATTACATTTACTTTTTGATACCTAAGTATTTTGAAAACCAAATACTTTAAGACTTTTAGTCAAATAGTATTTTACTGAGTGACTTTCACTTTTACTTGAGTCATTTTCTTTTAAGGTATCTTTTACCCATGTATAACTATTGGGTGCTTTTTCCATCACTGCTTGACTGGCGTTGGGACAAATAGAGGTGTAGAGGTTTTAACAACAATAGTTTTTATGAAAAAAACTATCGGTAGAGTTGAAAATGTGATGGAAACACATTGAACTTGAGATGTTTTATTCAGTACAAGAAAGCTGTGCAAAAAAAAGTACATTTTGTTTGAACTACATCATCACGCACTGATTTTTATCTTGGTCCTTCTGTAGCTCAGTTGGTAGAGCATGGCGCTTGTAACGCCAGGGTAGTGGGTTCGATCCCCGGGACCACCCATACGTAGAATATATGCACACATGACTGTAAGTCGCTTTGGATAAAAGCGTCTGCTAAATGGCATATATTATTATTATTATTATTATATTATTATTATCTGCAACTAGTCAGTTTGGAGGAAACGCACCACTAGTGGGGAAATTACCTTTGTGCAGATTTTAGAATATTTGCATGAAATCTGTCGCCAATTGGATGAAAACCTAGCTATTGAGATTCATTTAGCATTTGACCATTTTGCTTTTAGTAATTTGTGCATTATGAATGAGCTGACGAGCTTTCCAATTCGATTTTGTTTTACTTTGTGCCATCATAGAGTCCCTGATATTATATTAAGAAGCGTTCTTCTTAATTATCCTGGCAATAGAATTACCATGTAGCCTAAATGGAAATTGAAAATGTAATTCGTTTTGAGTGGTCATGAGGGATAAGGAGTGAAAGGAGTCATCCTAACAGAATAATTGAACAAAATAAAAATATTTCCTTTTGATGCTTGGAAATGTATTGAATGAGATCATTCCAGGATGTATATACCCTTCCAGACCTATTTAGACAAGTTCTCTTTTTGCTTACATCCTCTGGTCTCAACATTGATTGGCACATTGGGAATATGTCACATATCATTATAGCTCAATTAAGCACATATTTCAGATAAAACAAGGTTTTATCATGACCTCTCTGTTTGAGTGTTCTGCCCTTAAATGATTATATATATATATTTTTTAATGTCCCTGGTATCCTTAAATGAACCATGATGAATACCAATAATGGTCCAATGTTTTCTTCTCGTACAAATCAATACTGTAGAAATACAGTATAGTTCTCTGGAAAGATTTCCAGTATTTCTCATTATGTTCATCATTCCAAATCCCTGACTGCTGTCCCACATTGAGTATTTATTTACACACCACATTCAGTCTATCATCTGGCACTCAGACATGGCAAGGGCCCCTTATTTCTGAATTCAATGAAGCCAGAGATAGAGCGGTGGTTTCTATGTCTCTCACTGAGTGTCAGAGAGTTATTGAGATGAAGTTGCTGCTATCAGTACAGCCACAGATGCCGGTAGCCACCTGCCATCCACTTCCATAGGTCGATCGTTTTCTAGTTCTATAATGATGAAGGAAAAAAACCCAAAGGTTTCACATGCTCAAAATGGGCCCGCAGGGTGCAGTCAATATAAAATGCTGAGGCAAGGACTGAAATAATGGCCAATCTCTCTTATTTTTTGTATTATTGTTTTTTTTTCAGTCCAGATATAAACTTATACATACGAACAACAACTTACAGACGCACAGAAGCAATGACTACATCTCATCTGCCCAGACCTGCATGCTTACACCCACATCCCTAGTGCCTGCATGATTGTTTGTCACTTGGCATTAAATAGTACCAATTAGTTGTTCTCGGTCGCCCAAGCTATAGCAATATTTCAAAAACAAAATAATTAGATTTTTCCCATTGTGTTAATGATGGTGGATTTCCAATCTAACACACATCTTTCAGAGTAGGCCTACACATAAGACTAAACTACCCATCTCTCCCGTAATTGATTATTCATTCCTATAGCCCAGTGAATGCCATACTCTTAGGAAGACAGACAGAGAGACGGACACTATCTGGCATGTATCTGCCATAATAGTCAGGCAGGAACGTCACCCTTATGACCACTAAGTATCTGTCACCAACCAGCAGTGCTATTCAACCTACCTCTGACACCTAGCCAAGTTGGGGAATACAGGAAGCTGATTCCAGAACATCTCACACACACTAACTCAATAGAACACTGTTCTAAAAAGTCTAGAATCTTGCAGTAGCCTAAGTGTGGCTCCTTCTAAAGGCATTTTTGCATTTCAACCTGTCTCATATATGGTAATAATTACACCCTGACAGAAACCAAAGCCACAGACCTTTTCTACCACCAAGTGGCCATTTTCTGAAATGTATTTCAGCCATTGCATAATGTACACTACCGTTCAGGGTCACTTAGAAATGTCCTTGTTTTTGAAAGAAAAGCAAATTTTTTTGTCTATTAAAATAACATCAAATTGATCAGAAATACAATGTAGACATTGTTAATGTTGTAAATGACTATTGTAACTGGAAATGCTGTTTTTTTTTTATGGAATATCTACATAGGCGTACAGAGGCCCATTATCAGCAACCATCACTCCTGTGTTCCAATGGCACGTTTTGTTAGCTAATCCACGTTTATCATTTTAACAAGATAATTGATCATCAGAAAACCCTTTTGCAATTATGTTAGCACAGCTGAAAACTGTTGTTCTGATTAAAGAAGCAATTAAACTGGCCTTCTTTAGACTAGTTGAGTATCTGGAGCATCAGCATTTGTGGGTTCAATTACAGGCTCAAATGGCCAGAAACAAACTACTTACTTCTGAAACTCGTCAGTCTATTTTTGTTCTGAGAAATGAAGGCTATTCCATGCGATAAATTGCCAAGAAACTGATAATCTTGTACAACGCTGCGTACTACTCCCTTCACAGAACAGCGCAAACTGGCTCTAACTAGAATAGAAAGAGGAGTGGGAGGCTCCGGTGCACAACTAAGCAAGAGGATAAGTATGATTCTCTTGTCTTCAGAGACTGAACTTTCTGGGTTGCTTAAGAAGGCTGGTCCAGACAGCCATGTTGTCCTTGTCACGTGAGCTGCTGGGACAGACGAAGAACCATGGTCTGCCGGGTTGAGTTCTGTAGGAACGTAAGCCCACTGATATAGTTGAGTTGCCTGATTTGCTGCATGCGGTTATTCACTTACACGTGTATGTATCGTTCCACAACTTTACTGTCAGTGTAGAATCTGATTGCGTCTAATTTCATGTCTACTTCTTCCACAGTGAGTTTGGCGATCTCCACGGCCAACACAGCCACACACAGCTCCAGTCTTGGAATGGTGAGCTCTGGCTGGGGTGTTAGTCTGGCCTTACTAAGGACAAAGCCTACATCGCTGTTGACTATCTTTGTCTGACTTTCAGGTAATCAACCGCTGCTATTTAATTAATGATGGACTGTCGTTCCTCTTTGCTTATTTGAGCTGTTCTTGCCCTAATATGGACGTTGCCCTCTTTGGGTACAGCGAGCACCATCCCCCTCTCTCTGCACCATCCCCCTCTCTCTATACTCCCTACACCAGAATCTGTTAGGCAGGTCATAAATTCCTTGAGGAGTTCTCTCCTCATGGCCAGAGTATAAGTTTTCATAGAGAGAACAAAGGAATTTCTTCCACCTCACAGAACATGAGAACCGCCTTGAGAATATTGTTCGGTTCTCAGAACTTGAGAACCGAACAATATTCATGTTCTGGAGAAATGGTCTGTGAAATCGCCAGCTAAGAACTGGTCCGTTGGGTACAATTCTGTGAAACTCATGAGTCAATACAGCAACATTACCATAACCCTGTTAATACATCTAAACATTGTATAAAATGAATGAGTAAAGATGATGTGATGCTATGTAATGATAATGTGAGGAATTGTATTTCTGTTTAAAGTTTCACTAAGTCATAGGCCCACCTCCAGGAGCACAGACAGGACCTGGCGTCATGGGAACACCCCCAGGAGCACAGACAGGACCTGGCGTCATGGGAACACCCCCAGGAGCACAGACAGGACCTGGCGTCATGGGAACAGCCCCAGGAGCACAGACAGGACCTGGCGTCATGGGAACAGCCCTTATCTATGTTCCGTATTAAACCCCCACCTGGGTTTTCCCACTTCAGACCAAGCTTACCTCAATCACGAGAGGCTAAGGGTTGAGAAGAGACCAGTACCTCATCACAGAGGGCTAAGGTTTGAGCAGAGACCATATATTTCTCTTGCTGAATCCGTAACCATACCATGTGGTTAAACTCTTAGACTATCTAACCAACAGAATAAGAACAAATCTTTGATAGTAATTACTAGGAATTCGGTATCATTGAACGCGAAGACCGACAACCGCCTGAAACATCTATTCTATAACGACATTGCTGAATGTTACTCTGAACTATCCATTCTAACCACTGCAGAGAGAGAGAGAGAGAGGCCGGACAAACTCCAACAGAAACAAACTTTCCAACAGAGATCAGGACGACACACTGAGCGTAAATATATATATTGATTGCAATTATTCCCGAATGAGTGAGCATTCATGTGCAAATGATTATCATTTCAATTGTTATAATTATCAACTCTGTAGTGTCTTACCTCAGTCGACCCCCCACTTCCCTTTTGTCCACCAAGCCGTGATACCGGTTTAGCCAACTAGGGCACATCCAATATCATTTCCTTGTAACTATATCTACTGTTTGTTTATGCATTTCTGTGATTTATTTAGTAAATAAATTATTTAAGACAATTGATGTATGGATCACTCATAGTGAAGACTGGGTTCGTGCAGATAACCAACAATTTACGACGTTTGGAATGAGACTAACGTGAGGTAAAGAATAATTCATTAATGAGAAGACTAATTGATCAGATAATAAAATATCTGAAAGTTATATTAGGAAAATTATTACTTTGTAATCTGAATATTTTCCTTGGTGCCCCCACTTCCTAGTTAATTACAGCTACCTGATTTAATTAATCACAATTACAGAGAATTGATTTGCTAAACTAAAAATAAGTCACCAGTTTAATGATGCCAAAGACACGACAAGAGCTCTTCTGTATACCACCCCTACCTTGTCACAACACAACTGATTGGCTCAAATGCATTAAGAAGGAACTTTTAACATGGCACACCTGTTAATTGAAATGCATTCCAGGTGACTACCTCATGAAGCTGGTTGAGAGAATGCCAAGAGTGTGCAAAGATGTCAAGGCAAAGGGTGGCTACATTGAAGAATCTCAAATATAAAATGTATTTTGTTTAAATTTTTTTGGGTTATTACATGATTCTATATGTGTTAATTTCATAGTTTTGATGTCTTCACTATTCTACAATGTAGAAAAGAGTAAAAATAAAGAAATCTTAGGCTTGTGTGCGGATGCTCGGCCATGGAAACCGGTTTCAATGAGCTCCCGACAAACAGTTCTTGGAACTCGGTAGTGAGTGTTGCAACCGTTTTTTACGAGCTACGTGCTTCAGCACTCGCCGGACCTGTTCTGTGAGCTTGTGTGGCCTACCACTTTACGGCCGAGCCGTTGTGGCCCCTAGACGTTTCCACTTCACAATAACAGCACTAACAGTTGACTGGAACACCAGACATTTGACTGCCACGTTGAAAGTCACTGAGCTCTTCAGTATGGGCCATTCTACTGCCAATGTTTGTCTATGGAGATTGCATGACCGTGTAGGCGATTTTATACACCTGTCAGCAACAGTTGTGGCTGAAATAGCCGAATCCACTAATGGTGTCCACATGTTTGGTCATGTAGTGTGTGTGTGTGATTATTATAGCTCAGTGGTTAGGTCATGGGATAACATCTTAACGCTGAGCGAGATTTATGCTGTTTGACTCTGCTCACTTCATAAATCATAATATTTTGATCAACTGTGAATGAAATAACTTCCTTTATGTGTGTTTGTAATTGTCGATGTCTGATAAACCGTTTGTGAGCATGTCTCTCTGAGGGAGAGTGGGGTGTTCTCCATGGCTACGGTAGAGATGCTTTCTCTCACTGCGTTCTGTCTCGCTCTCTCGATTTGACGAAAATAAAATAAACCTGAATATGTTTAAACCTCAAGTTCTTCGTAACAATTTGATATGCAGCCATTGAGAATGCATTTAAACGTGCAGATGCGACCAGAGATAAACCACTATGTGCCAAGATGTCTTTATCAAGTCTGTGGGTGAGGGGGGAGAGAAACATTGGTTGGTGACTGTCTCTCCCGCTTACACACGAGAGAGAGGAAAGGAGGAGAGGACTACTGGCTGATAAATTCACTCAGCTTTTACTACCAGTGTACACACACACACACACACTGTCGGAAGGGTAAAGGTTTGGTGAGTTCAGCATAGGTGTTGGAGGAGTTGTGAAAGGGAATTTACCAGTTGAAAGTGTATAGGCATTGGAATGCATTGAATAGTATATTGCTATGGTTTTTAAAAAGTAGAAATAGTATCAAAAAGATCATGTAGTCTGAAGCCGCCTGTAAGGTTATTTGGTGTCTCTAGCTCAAAGGGTTTAGAGCAGGGGTGGGCAGAAGAAAAATATGAAGACTATTTTCAGTCGAATTACATAAGTGTTTAACTGTTACAAGCACACTAAAACCCTGAAAGTATTACCGCTGGTTAGTTCAGTAGCATGTGTGCGACTATACATAACATAACTTAGGTGGTTAAAGACTCATTTGTCAACCATTTACTGTGTGCAACATGACATTTGTTTTATACACATAAAATATATGCAAATTCACTGTTCATTTATGTACATATTTCATGTTGATAGGAGCATCCTATCTTGATAATTGAGTTTCTGTTTATTAACCTTAGTCCACCTGTCGGGCTCGTGCAGTGGAGGCGATCTTCTTGGTCTATACTGAGCCTTGTCTCAGGGTAGTAAGTTGGTGGTCTGTTGTTATCCCTCTTGGTGTGAGTTTATATCCTGCCCGGTTGGCCCTGTCCTGGGGTATCGTCAGATGGGGCCATAGTGTCCCCCCCCCAGCTTCCAGTATCTATGCTGCAAAAGTCTATGTGCCGGGGGCTTGGTTCAATCTGTTATCTGGTGTAATTATCCTGTCTTATCTGGTGTCCCGTTTCAATTTAAGTATGTTCCTTCTAATTCTCTCTCTCCCCCTCTCCCTCCCCTCCCGGGGGACCTATCTGGGCTGATGACTCCTGGCTGTCCCCAGTCCACCTAGTCGTGCTGTAGCAACACCCACCTGTAGCACGTGCTCCAGCTCTCTGGTCACCCCCAAAGCCAATTCCTCCTTTGGTTGCCCCTCGTTCCGGTTCTCTGCTGCCAATGACTGGAACGAACTACGAAAATCTCTGAAACTGGAAACACTTATCTACCTCACTAGCTTTAAGCACCAGCTGTCAAATCTACCATTTCAGTGTTTTACTTGCTATATTGTATTTACTTCACCACCATGGCCTTTTTTTGCCTTTACCTCCCTTATCTCACCTCATTTGCTCACATTGTATATAGACATATTTTTCTACTGTATTATTGACAAGCATTTCGCTACACTCGCATTAACATCTGCTAACCATGTGTATGTGACAAATAAAATTGGATTAGATTTGATTTGACTATGTTGGTTTTACTCCATGTATAACTGTTGTTGTATGTGTCAAACTACTTTGCTTTATCTTGACCAGGTCGCAATTGTAAATGAGAACTTGTTCTCAACTTGCCTACCTGCTAAAATAAAGGTGAAATAAATCAATAAAAATACCTGTCGCAAGATCCACTAGTTTATGTTTATTTACGAAACCATCTCAGGCCTCACTCCCCCCTATCTGAGATATCTACTGCAGCCCTCATCCTCCACATACAACAGCTGTTCTGCCAGTCACATTCTGTTAAATGTCTCCAAAGTGCACACATCCCTGGGTCGCTCCTCTTTTCAGTTCGCTGTAGCTAGCGACTGGAACGGGCTGTAAAAAACACTCACTGTCCAGTTTTATCTCCATCTCTTTGTTCAAAGACACAATCATGGACACTCTTACTGACAGTTGTGTTGGCTTCACGTGATGAATTGTCTACCTTCTTGCCCTTTATGCTGTTGTTTGTTCCCCATAATGTTTACCATGTTTTGTGCTGCTACCATGCTGTGTTATGAGTTGCTGCCATACTATGTTGTCTTAAGTGCCTCTTTATCTAGTGATGTGTGTTTTTGTCCTATATTTTTAATCCCAGACCCCGTCCCTGCAGGAGGCCTTTTGCCTTCTGGTAGACCGTCATTGTAAATAAGAATTTGACTTGCCTAGTTATATTTATTTAAACCTTAATTTTTATTTTTAAGTTAATGGTAAAGCCTACAGACATGAAACAAAGTGCACTGTGCTTCTGATAGTCTGTATAATTTGGTATGCTCCCTTTATCTCTAAAAGCAATGTTTATTTACACAGTAACACCCTAGTCAGTTTGAAAGAAACACCTCTGGTGGGAAAATGCGGATTTGAGAATATTCACATTAAATCTGCCGACAATTGGATGGAAATCTAGCTATTGAAAGCAATTATGGTGTTATTTTCTACACAGAAGATCATACACAATTATTGTCTGGCCTGGTTGCATTTGAGACTTCAGTGTTGATCATCCGAAAGAAGCGCCATTCAACCAATTTAATGGCATTCATACCGCTCATTACTTTTATTTAGAAATTTCACAGAATGTTGAGAACCGGAGGTAGGTGCTAAGAAAAAAATTGTCATGGCTAAAATGGTTCTAGGTTTTGTCAGAGTTGACTTTGTAGCAGGTTAGGATAATTAGATTACGGTTAAGAAAGGGGTTAGATTAAAATCAAATTCACAACAACAACAAAAAAATCGACTTTTTGACGTTAATAATTTGACAAAAGCTGCACCCTTCTTGCCACAACCAAAGAAAATATTCTCAAACAAAATCACGTCTGCGCATGTGTACGTTTATCAGTTCTCTTCGCGCGTTCGATCCTCTGGGTAGCTACGTTTCCTTGTTGTTCTTTGGGTCCATGTTGACAGGTTAGTTTGCATGCTAGAGAGAACTTGCATGATTTTTTTTGTCAACTCTTGTATTCCATAACGGTCCGGTAAAACGTTTGAAACATTTCGTTAGTTCTGTTGTCATAACTTGCAGTTTGCCAACGTAAGTGTATATTATGCTGTGCTACCTTTTTTAGCAACTAACCTAGGCAGCTATCTAACTACGTTCGTTGTCTGGCTGAGTGTGCTAGCAGATAACAGATGTCCTTGTATTTGACTTAGCTACAAACTAGCTATAAAAACTCAAGGTTGAGACATCTTGCTAGCAAAGTAACTTAGTGGCGTGACAATGGCTAACGTTACCTTTTTTTATGCCAGCAGGTTGTGTTAAACGAAAACCATACATGGGATCAAACTGCCCGTTTGGTTTGGAAAAACTTTCTTGAACACATTTATTTATTGGGATATATTTACAGAACTAACACAGGTCACGCATTTATTTATACACCTCGAGCAATGAAGCTTCAGTGCGACGTCGAAGTCGTGAACCGGATGCTTCCCACGTATGGGATGAAAAACAGAGGAAAGGGAGCAAGGGCTGTGCTGTCTATTGGGAGACATGTGGACAAGACCACACAACGCCACAACATTTATCTAATGATCTGTACAGCAAAGGATAGGACAGGAACGAAATATAAGGTTAGTATCTAGCTATTTGTTTATTTAACTACTTGGCTAGTTGTCTAGCTATGTATTCTATGTTGTACAGGTATACCCCCAAGTACACAGGATGAATCATCCATCTTCTTGACATTGTTAATTGGTATAGCTACTTTTCAAATATATGATGACTTCATTGTGGCATTTGATTGAAATCCATTATCTCAGATAACTTGGAGGAAAATTAACAAGGGTTGTGCTAAACTATTTGGGGTATTTTTTTTTCCTTCATACACTGTTGCTATTAGGTCAGGAAATTGCCAGGGACCTCAAGATACGATATTATCGCGATACTTTGGCGCCGAAATCACATGTATTGCAATTCGATATTGCTCACCATATGTCTGCTGCAGAGGGACAAGAGAGACATGAGAATGAGTATTGATCAGTCATGGAAATAAAAGTGCTGAAAACGAATTGGCTCCCTATTTAAAAAGAAGAAGCTGGAGAACAAGCTATGAATGACAAATACTGGAGTTTTGGTGCAGATACAACAAGATAAAAGGGCCTAAATATAGTTTGTGGATTTTCCCTTTTAATGGACATTAATAGTGTGTGGTCTTGCATGAACGAGTCACCAGAAATGCTAGGTAACGAATCCACCATCACTTTGTTTTTTTGTTCCATGTCTTACTCTAATGTGTGTACCTACTTCCTCTACAGCTAAAAGAAAACATTGAAACATTCTTCACCAGGTTTGTTGAGGAGGGCAAAGCCACTGTGAGACTGAAGGAGCCCGCTGTTGACATCTGCTTGAGCAAGGTATGGCTCTAGACATTTTTGTATGGCGGAATCTGATCTCCAATGAAATGTAAATGTAAAAAGGATAATTTAAAAAATATATAATTTTGGCCTTCAGGTTCATATGCTACTTACATTTCTGCTGGAAAAGTAGAGCGCTTACACTGAAATAAATCATTTTAGGGCATGCATATTAAACAGTTAACATGACCCAACATATAGAATGTTGCATTGCTGTATCCTCCCAGCCCTAATTAGGATTTTCAATCATTTCCGATGCTTAAAATAATAATTGCATAATACACTGAGTGTACAAAACATTAGGGACACCTTCCTAATATTGAGTTGCACCCCCTTTTGCCCTCAGAACAGCCTCAATTCATCAGGCCGTGGACTCTACAAGGTGTCGAAAGCGTTCCACAGGGATGCTGGCCCATTTTGACTCTAATGCTTTCCACAGTTGTCAAGTTGGCTGGATGTCCTTTGCGTGGTGGCCTATTCTTGATACACATGAGAAACTGTTGAGCGTGAAAAACCAAGCATCATTGCAGTTCTTGACACTCAAACTGGTGCACCTGGCACTTACCCAGCTCAAAGGCACTTAAATATTTTGTCTTGCCCACCCTCTGAATTGCACACATACACAATCTTGTCTCAAGGCTTTAAAAATCATTCTTTAAAATGTCTCCTCACCTTCATCTACATTGATTTAAGTGGATTTAACAAGTGACATCAATCCATAACTTTCGCCTGGATTCACCTGGTCAGTCTGTCATGGAAAGAGCAGTTGTTCCTAATGTTTTGTACACTCTGTGTGTATCTTAGTCTAATATTTATGCATTAGCCAGACTTGTCTGAATGTGGGGAGCATGCTCTGTAAATGAGCAGCTGTTTCTCCCAAAGGGTGACAATGGCTCTAGGCTGTATTAGGTCAGTGTTGACCTTTCCCCTAGATCTTGAAACAAATTTTCAACCCATCACACACACAGGCTGTGGTGCGTACAGCTATGGTGATACACAAATGGAACCAGGCTAGCATTGTGAGAAGGACTCACTAGGCAATCCTTTGTTGTGTTAATAACATCTCATGTGTATTGTAATCTTTTTGTAATTAAATGTTTCATCTTGTGCTAGCACAACTAAGACCAAAGATATCTGTGTCATGGGAACAAATGTAGGCCTAATACAATATGATGAAATCTGTGGGTTGTTAGTTACATTATAAATTGGATGGTACGAGCCCTGAATGCTGATTGGCTGACAGCCATGGTATATCAGACTGTATACCACGTGTATGACAAAAGTTATTTTTACTGCTCTAATTACATTGGTAACCAGTTTATAATAGCAATAAGGCTTGGCCTATAATAAGACAAGTAAAAATGCACAATTAAGCAATAAGGCATGAGGGGTGTGGTATATGGCCAATATACCATGGCTAAGAGCTGTGTCCAGGCACTCTGCGATGTGTCGTGCATAAGAACAGCCCTTAGCCGTGGTATATTGGCCATATACCACACCCCCTCATGCCTTATTGCTTAATTATGCATTTTACGTGTCTTATTATAGGCCAAGCACTTTTCCCACCATCGTGAATGTTTCTCTGAAGGATAGATGGCAAATGTGTCAACTTTGATATGGAGGGATTTATAAATAAATGCAATCCCTCTCATGTAACGCTCAAATTGTTTGATAGCAGGTACGATAAGAGCTGTTGTATTGACTGTTAACCACTAGTGACATCGGTCTTCTTTTGAGTTTCAGGCTGATGCTAACAGCTTGAAGAACTTCCTCTCGGCTGCTCGGTTGGCTCACAGAGGAAATGACATGGACAGCCTGCCTCTCTCTACACTGACGCCCGTCCGAGCCAGGGATGTGGAGAAGCCCAAGAAGAAGCTGACTATTGTATCCAAGAAGGACTATCCATTGACCTCCAATTTTCCCTACTCATTAGAGCAGCTACAGGTGTCCTACTGCAAGCTCTCACGGGTGGACATGCGAATGCTATCCCTCAAGGCACTGCGCAGACTGGACCTCAGTAATAACAACATAAAAAAACTTCCTGACACTATCGGTGACCTGGGCTGCCTGGCTGAGC
Source organism: Oncorhynchus gorbuscha (assembly GCF_021184085.1). NCBI lineage: Eukaryota > Metazoa > Chordata > Actinopteri > Salmoniformes > Salmonidae > Oncorhynchus > Oncorhynchus gorbuscha. Next base: position 8,375,787 of record NC_060189.1, read on the forward strand.
TTATTCTCCACAACAACCACTTAGAGACCTTTAGTGAAGCACTCTGCCTGTCCAGCCTCCAGCGCACACTTCAACACCTCGACCTGAGTCAGAACCGCCTGCAGGCCCTGCCGCCTCACTTCTGCCAGCTGCGAGAGCTGATCAACCTCAAGATGGACAACAACGGACTGGTGTGGCTGCCTTTTCACATCAGCCATCTCTCCAAGCTGCGCTTTTTGTCAGCTGCACACAATCAGCTGGCCCTGCTGCCAGGGGACTTCCGAAAGTTAAATCTGGAGAACCTGGACCTGTTTGGTAATCCGTTCGCCCATCCCAACCCACTGGACCACACCATCCAGCTCACCTTCCCCCTGACACTGCAGGAGATGGCCGCCAGGGCTGTGGCCAACCTCAGGTTAGTCCAATTATTCCTTTCAACATTTCAACCCATTTACGTGCTTTTACCTTGTTTGTAAGTTTAAACGTGTAGTATCACGTAAAGTTTTATGCAATATTTGAGCCTAAGTTATGTTTTGTGTTTACGTCACATAGAATCCCGTACGGGCCTCATCTCATCCCTGCCCACCTTTGTCAAGACCTGGAGGTTGCCAAGACCTGTGACTGTGGCTGTACCTGTGTGAACTACTACATCAAAACAGCAGTCAGCATGAATCTGCATCTGGTGTCTCACACTGTGGTTTTGGTAGATGACATGGGAGGAACAGATGCACCGGTGCAGCATCACTTTTGCTCCCTATCATGTTACTCTGAGTTCCTAGACCAATGCCTTCAGCGAGGCCTGGGATGATTTAAGTCCCTCAACTGTTCCACAGAAATCAGTACCGTAGCTAGGTTTCCATCCAATTTGCGACAGATTTTAATTTAGAATATTCTTAAATCTGCATAAAAATTTTAAAAAAGATGCTTGTTTTCCCACTAGAGATGTTTCAATCAAATTGACATTTTTTTGCGGTTAAATGCTGTGTGATGACGTAGTGCACATAAAAATAACTTTTCATTGTTAAATCCCATGTACAGAATGTGAAAACACAAGTTAAATGGGTTTCCATCGTATTGTCAAGTCTACTGATGGGTTTTGTCACAAATGTTGCGTTATACAGCAAATGTACCCACTCTGGTCTTGGCATGTGCTCTCTAGCCAACAGCTCACAGACACAGGGCAGGTAGGCTACCTACATGATGAGATTTTATTTTGGAGCAGAGTGATATTATTTGTCAAATGGCAGGCAAGCATCAATCATCATGTCACCAGAATAAGATCGTCAATACTTCAAGCTCAACACTGTGCTCTTTCACCACCCTGTGAAGTTCATAAGTTAGTTCATCTGTAGCTTAATAAATGCATGGTTTCCCGAGTTGTAGTGGGAGGAACACACAAAATATCATCACGTGACTCCCAAGTTTACTTCGATGTGATGGTTATTGTATCAATATTTTCACATAAAGGCGTTTCGACTAATTTCTCACATAATTAATTTTAGACACAAAAAGATCCCACCATGTCAAACAAATAATTGGTATTGGTATTTATAGAATTGTAACGGCATTTCCTGTTTCCATCAGCCCAGTTGTAACTTTTTTCCATGCATTAGGTAATTAATCCGCATGAAATGGTCGGATGGAAACGTGGTTAATGCTTTTGTTATTATTATGAAGGCAATGGTGACCAGCCAGTGTAGGGCAATTGTGACCAGCCAGTGTAGACTGTAATGTAAAGGGCAGTATGAACTCTTTGGTCATTGGACCCAACACGCATCTCAGAACTTCTTATGTAACCACTGATTGGACATGTGCTGATGTTCAGACATTTTGCATTCAAGTGTGTTTCACCATCAGTGGTACAGATTGAGAAACCTAAAATGACAATTAGTAGTTTATATTTGTTTAAACAATGTGTGTTTGTGTATATAAACATTTTTATATGTTTGTGGAATTCAAAAAATGTTTTATTTTTTACTGTATTTTTTAACAGTCCGTTACTGTTTTACAAGTTTGAAAGGAAATTAAAGAAACTATCCATATCTATCATTGTCTCAATTAGTTTCTGAAGGTTTAAAATGATATTTGTCATCTGTTTCCATTTTTTAAACCTTTATTTAACTAGGCAAGTCAGTTAAGAACAAATTATTATTTTCAATGATGGCCTAGGGGGGTTAACTTCCTTGTTCAGGGGCAGAATGCCATTTAAATACTTTTTTTCCTATTGCCCTCAATTGGATAAAAGGACTTTAGGTTTTCACGCAAGACCTCAACGGATTGAATTAGCAACAAACTTCATATCGTATCTTTGTGACGGAGCAAGTACCTTGACAGGAGACTCAGTCCAGGTCATAGATAAAGGAGTTTTGAAAAACGAAACCAGCAGATGTAGTATGATCACAAATGACCACCTCTTGTCCATGCTGGTTGATTTCTGTCAGCAGTACTTGCTGTGGTCTCATATCACAGTCCTGAAAGGTCTGCTCAGCAGGCAGGTCATCTTCCTCCTGAGACTGAGCCAACTGCACATGCTCACTGAATTGCAAAGTCTTCTGTTTATCCTTAGTTGAAGCTTGACTTTCAACTATCTCTTCGATCTTGGGGGATGAGCAGTCTTTGGCCTGGTCATTGTCAAGATTGGATGGGATGACCATTGGTGCAGTGTTAGATGGGTCATCTATTCTCTCGGTCAGGGATGATGGGTCTGTTTCCACCTAAAAGAAAAGTAATTGTCACAGTGGATGTTGGGGTTAGTAACAGCACTGATGAACAGAAGCCTAACGGTGCAACAACAACAGGGTCAGCTTTTGCTACACATACACTATAATAGTACATTTTTCTTCTACTGAATGAATGTTAACCTAAAGATGATGGCTCACCTCATCATGTAAATTATTGTCATCTGACTGTCCCTCATTCTGGTCAGTGCACCCAGTCTTGCCATCAAACTCAGTGGGCTCTGAAGCTTTAGCTTGGTGTGATTCACCACTTTTCAGTTTGTGTTGCTTGTCCTCCTCAATGTCACCAGACTGTTCAGAAAACTCTATCTTGTCTTCCAGGACTGAGATTAGTTGATTTTCAGACCGGAGTGATGTGGCATTTCCAGAGTGAACGTCTTCTGAGATGTCCCCTTCATTGCAACCACTGTAGTCGGGGGTATCTTCTTTGCCAAGTCTGTTGTGGTCGGGGGTATCTTCTTTGCCAAGTCCGTTGTGGTCGGGGGTATCTTCTTTGCCACGTCCTCTGTGGTCGGGGGTATCTTCTTTGCCAAGCCCGTTGTGGTCGGGGGTATCTTCTTTGCCACGTCCTCTGTGGTCGGGGGTATCTTCTTTGCCACATCCTCTGTGGTCGGGGGTATCTTCTTTGCCAAGTCTGTTGTGGTCGGGGTATCTTCTTTGCCAAGTCCGTTGTGGTCGGGGGTATCTTCTTTGCCACGTCCTCTGTGGTCGGGGGTATCTTCTTTGCCAAGCCCGTTGTGGTCGGGGGTATCTTCTTTGCCAAGTCCGTTGTGGTCGGGGGTATCTTCTTTGCCAAGTCCGTTGTGGTCGGGGGTATCTTCTTTGCCAAGTCTATTGTGGTCTGGGGTATCTTCTTTGCCACGTCCACTGTGGTAGGGGTATCTTCTTTGCCAAGTCCGTTGTGGTCGGGGGTGTCTTCTTTGCCACGTCCACTGTGGTAGGGGGTATCTTCTTTGCCAAGTCCGTTGTGGTCGGGGGTATCTTCTTTGCCATGTGTTGCGTCTTCCGACTGCGCTGCGTTTACACAACTATTCTCAAAATCCTCTTCACCATCATCATTGACAAGCTGCCGGCCAGACACTTCAGCGACTGTTGGCTCCTTCAGAGGTAGAACAGGTAAAGTAACAACCAGTTGTTTCTTTTGCTTGTTGAACTTTGCCTCTCCCTTGTTTTCATCCACTGGATATGCCATCGGCACCTCTAGTCTGTAAGCTGGTTTCTTGGATTCCAAACTGACAAGTCTTTCAGTCACATCTAGATCAGCATCCGCAACAGATCTAAGCAAAGGCAAATCAATAGTGATGACAATCTCTTTAGGGCGTGGGCTCTGAGCCGAATCTCTTGAACACCTGAAATCTTGCAAATCAATGAATGATCTGTATTTTAGAGTGTAATGTGGTTTCGTTGGCTTCTTGGGTGAATTGACATTTTGTTGTCTCTGGCTGATCTGGGTGTCGGACTGAATCTCGGCCTTCGGTATGGGGCTCTCCTTTTGATTTGTTGCCGTATTTGGTTGCTTTTCGTCGGGGTAGGGGAACGAGAGATGATTGTCAAGTGGTGAAGGTTTTTCCTTGGCAGGTTGACCAGGTAAGGGCTTGCGCATGACGGCAGCGTGTGGTGTCCCTTTGTATTTGATTTTCAAAACTCTTACATTGTTTTTGTCTAGCTTCACTTTGCCCCCATTCTCGACAGCCTCAACAGCAGTGTTGTCAACCATTTCCATAAATCTTGGGTTGTTTCCAGCCATGTGAATAGTGTCTGGATGAAACACAACATCATAGATTGTGTACTTATTCCCCTTTGCATCCCTGTCTGGCGTTCCAGGTGTCAAGCTGTGGGGTAGTGACCAATGCTGCCCTACTCTGCCAGCCTCGTCTACCCTCCTAAACTCAGGTTTACGAATCATGTCATTGCTGCAGACATTGATGAAGCACTTCTGCCTACCGTCCATACTCGTCTTCAGGGCTCGGTAAGGTTTGGGGTGGACAAATTGAATGTCCACGCCCCTCTCTTGTTCTAACAACTTGATTTCTTCCTCATATTTCTTCTTATTCTCTGGCTTTGATATTTCCTCTGCGTATTCGTGCAGCATCTTTCTGAACTCCTCATTTTGAAAAGCCTTGGTAAAGCGGCCCATTTCATCCGGTGTCATATTCAGGTCCTTGAGTTTGGAACCGAACTCCATATTGGTGCGAGAAGCCACAAAGTCTTTTCACTCTTGTAGCTAGCTTTGATATCCCAGCACAAAACAACAACTTTACTACAATGATTTGAAGGTGTTACACGAAATATGAACAGATATTATACAGCAAATCATTCGCAACCTGCCAAAAGTAAAGTTTCTCAGTACTTTTGAGTTGTTTGTAGACTAGGTTACCACGGAGTTGTGGCGTAAACGCAGGAGCAAGCTGCCGAGTGTCTTGTGTGTTGACGAAACCATGGCAACAAGGCAGCGCAGCAGCCAGGTACTGGAGAGGGCTCGTCCACTCGCGTGGCGTTTGTGTAATAGCCATAATACAACTTTAACGAATTCACATTTTTATGACTGTCTTCAAAAGTTGTTATTATAATGTTGTTATTATAAAGTGGTGGCCAAAACAAAGTTGTAAAAATTATGATATCAAACATTACAACAGTCTTGTTTGCAGGCAGAAAACACACCCATTCACAGTCATAATATAAAATAAACTGTAAAGCATAAAAAATATATATGGATACATAATGATAATTAACTACAATCTTCTGGAAGATAAATCTTCCCACATACCCTGCAGGCCTTATCAACAGTAATACGTGGAACATAGAGTATGAACTATGAACTCTGTATTATCAATTTACTGTAGTCTACTATTGATAATTTCCCACTAATATTTACATATGAAAATGCTATATTTTCCTAGATGTCCGAAAAAAGGACATTATCCTCTGTACAGCTGGCAGTAGTTTTGGGGGCATACATGGAAGCTGTTTTTGAAGCAGCTTGCAGTTCTTCACATTCTTGGCTATGTAATCCTCACATATCCTGTGGAGAAAAAAAAAATGTTTTAAAGAAGAGTGAAAGTGTCAGCTAAGAGGGCAGGGCACCGCATGCATTTGGAAGATGTAGCTTAGTATACTAATCTACGTTATAGCATCCATGTAATGGCAAACAGTCAACATGATTTCCAAAATATCAAAGTATGTTCTAGCTGAGACAGATTCTCCCTCATTGAACGAATGATCATAATTGATTAGTTACCGAAGGAGGTGGTAGGGCTGGATCTGGAAAACAAGTACATCATTGCAGTGACCCTGAAGAAAGGTGATTGTAAAAAAAAAAAAAGTGAATTGTGTCATAAACAATTCTTTATATACGCCATCACAACAGCTCCTTGTAAAGGTGTTCCATAACTCATAATCCATATGTTCCATATCTCATAATCCATATGTTCCATAACTCATAATCCACATGTTCCATAACTCATAATCCACATGTTCCATAATTCATAATCCATATGTTCCATAACTCATAATCCACATGTTCCATAATTCATAATCCATATGTTCCATAATTCATAATCCATATGTTCCATAATCCATCATAAATGAATGCTGTATGGACCCTTTCTGTTTATGAATTTGAATAATATATGCTTTAACATAATACCAGGCAATCTCCTTCCTGTCAGAAATGGTAAAATCATCCCAATGACGAAGGTGCATAAAGATGGAAGAATTCACATACACTACATGACCAAAGGTATGTGGACACTTGCTCGTCAAACATCTCATTCCAAAATCATGGGCATTAAAATGGAGTTGGTTCCCTGCTTTGCTATAACAGCCTCCAGTCTTCTGGGAAGGCTTTACACTAGATGTTGGAGCATTGCTGCAGGGACTTGCTTCCATTCAGCCACAAGAGCATTACTGAGGTTGGGCACTGATGTTGGGCGATTAAGCCTGGCTCGCAGTCGGCCCAAAGGAGTTCGATGGGGTTGAGGTCAGGGCTCTGTGCAGGCCAGTCAAGTTTCTCCACACCGATCTCGACAAACCATTTCTGTATGGACCCCGCTTTGTGCACAAGGACATTGTCATGATGAAACAGCAAAGGCCCTTCCCCAAATTCTTGCCACAAAGTTGAAAGCACAGAATTGTCCAGAATTTCATTGTATGCTGTAGCATTAATATTTCCCTTCGCTGGATCTAAGTGTCCTAGCCCAATCCATGGAAAACATCCCCAGACCATTATTACTCATCCACCAAACTTTACAGTTAGCACTATGCATTGGGGCAGGTAGCGTTTTCCTGGCATCCGCCAGACCCAGATTTTTCTGTCGGACTGCCACATGGTGAAGCGTGACTCATCACTCCAGAGATCTCTTTTCCACTGCTCTTGAGTCCAACGGCGGCAAGCTTTACACCACTCCAGCCGACACTTGGCTTTGCGCATGGTGCCCTTAGGCTTGTATGCAGCTGCTTGACCATGGAAACCCATTTCATGAAGCTTCCAATGAACAGTTTTTCTGCTGACGTTGCTTCCAGAACTCGGCAGTGAGTGTTGCAACCGAGGACAGGCGATTTTTAGGAGCTTCAGCACTCGGTGGTCCCGTTCTGGGAGCTTGCGTGTCCTATCACTTCGCGGCTGAGCCGTTGTTGCTTCTAGACATTTCCACTTGACAATAACTTCATATAAAGTTGACCAGAGCAGCTCTAGCAGGGCAGCAATTTGATGAACTGACTTGTTGGAAAGGTGGCATCCTATGACAGTGCAAAGTTGAAAGTCACTGAGCTCTTCAATAAGTCCATTCTACTGCCAATGTTTGTCTATGGAGATTGCATGGCTGTGTGAAAAAAAAAGAGTAACCGACAGGCTTGTACAATATGGCAAACTTATCAAACGAGGCATTTGTCGTAAGTACATGGGGGGCCGCAATCTTTATGCACCTTCACCATTGAATGATTAGATACGTTCCCTGTATGGTTTCCATAATACTCACTGTGTCTACAAGGAGGATGTAGTCGCAACCACCCCCAAACACAATGACATCAGAGTCCTTCCCTTGGCACGCTATGTGCCACAACATGAGGGTTGAAAGTAAATAAGATGGAGACTTTAAGAGCCAGGTTAATCATTCAAATCTTCGTAGGAACATCGTTAAATCTCCGAGCTGTTTCCCAAAACCATCGTTATTAACATTGCACTTGAAAACGCTCGTAATCTAACGCCTGTAATCTAACGCCTGTCTCAGACCTTTCATAGTACAGCTAACACTTCAAACACGCTGACAGTGTATTTGCATTTTGGTACACCAGAATTACTTTAATTTCCAATGAAACGCTGCGTATGCCTTGCAGCACTGCATTGCAGAGACAGTTGCAATGCGTTTGGTGTGGTGCATACGTTGGGTTTAGCGAACATATGCTTCAAACTGTATGCGTAGATGGCTTGACAGAAATGGTAACAGAAGGTGAATGTTGAACTTTTGTTGCATACATTTCCAGATGATGCTGCATACTATTTTGCGCAATGACTGTCAGGACCTGGTTACGAACCCGGGTCTCCGGAGTGAGAAACAGTCACTTAACCAACTGAGCCACGAATAGTCGGCAGAACCCAGAAGATGAGGCAGACACAGCAGTACTTGAGACGGTGTATTTAATGAAGTAAAAAGTGAAGTCCTTCAGGAAAACATGTAACTCCACAACCTCAAAAGGAATTCCACAAGAACAAAGGTAATCCTCCAAGACAAAAAAGGTAAATCCACAAGGTGGTAGGTATAGCATAAAAAGCCTCAAAAGAAACTCAAAACTAAATAAACAAGAACAAAAAACAGAATTCCACAAGAGAGTCCACCGGGATCAACAAGAGTTCACAGAATACTAGGGCTGGGTGCTAACATACAAACACAGAGCAAAGAACTGAGGAAAACTAAGGGTTTAAATACAATCAGGGGAAACGAGGCACAGGTGCACATAATAATGGGGATCAAGGGAAAACAAAAGGTCAAAAAGCACAATGGGGGCATCTAGTGACCAAAAACCGGAACAACCCTGGCCAAATCCTGACAATGACTCTGTCGGTATGTCCAAAGCATTTTTTCCCTCCAGGGTCACTGTGTACACAGAGGATCTCTGCTAAACAGTGTTAATCCTCCTCTCTGTGATTTGTAGTCAACTTCAACAAAGTTGACGACAAATACAAAGTTGTCTTTGCAATTGTAACAACCAAGCAAAGGATAAATAAGAATATGCTTCAAATGAAAATTGCAGATGACTGCATTAAAATAAATGGCTTATTACAGTATAGGCTATAGGCCTACAGTGCTTTCAGAAAGTATTCACACCCTTGGACCTTTTTCCACATTTGATTGTGTTACTGCATTTAAAATGGATTAAATGTAGAGTTTTTGTCACTGGCCTAGACCCAATACCCCATAATATCAAAGTGGAATTATTTATTGGGAATTTTTCTACTAATGAAAAATAGTAGAATCTGAAATGTCTTGAGTCAATAAGTATTCAACCCATATGTTATGGCAAGCCTGAATAAGTTCAGGAGTAAACGTTTAATTAATGAACAAGTCACATTATTTTTTTGAATGACTATATCATCTCTGTACCCCACACATACAATTATCTGTAAGGTCCTTCAGTCGAGAAATGAATTTCAGACACAGATTCAACCACAAATATCAGGGAGGTTTTTCAATGTTTTGGAAAGAAGGGCAGCTATCGGTAGATATGTCTGCTTTAAAAATAAAAATAATAAAAATATTCATTATGAGCATGCCGAAGTTATTTATATATTTTACCGCCCCTTTTACTCCCCAAGTTCGATCATGTCCCATCGCTGCAACTCCCCAACGGGCTCGGGAGGCGAAGGTCGATTAATGCGTCCTCCAAAACATGACTTGACAAACCGCACTGCTTAACCCAGAAGCCTGCAGCACCAATGTGTCAGAGTAAACACTGTTCAACTGACAATAAAGGTCAGTCTGCAGGTGCCCTGCCCGCTGCAAGGAGTCGCTAGAGTGCGATGAGACAAGTAAAGCCCACCCAGCCTGGATCAGTCGATGTGCAAAAGGTTTTTAACGGCCACGTTACTAGCGAAGGCTCTAGGAAACACTTTCACAACTAAAGACACATCTTAAAAATGTGAATCGTGAGAATGACACATCGTAAGAATGTGAATCGTGAGAATGACACATCGTAAGAATGTGAATCGTAAGAATGACACATCGTAAGAATGTGAATCGTAAGAATGTGAATCGTAAGAATGACACATCGTAAGAATGTGAATCGTAAGAATGACACATCGTAAGAATGTGAATCGTAAGAATGACACATCGTAAGAATGTGAATCGTAAGAATGACACATCGTAAGAATGTGAATCGTGAGAATGACACTAACGCTATGAAAGCTCTGGGAAATGAGGCCCATATCATAGAATTACATATAGAGATCTTATAATTCACTCTGAGTCAGACAATGTGTTAACAGTTTTAACATTTGCACATTTTAGGTACATTCCTCAAATTAGAAAATGAAACACTTTCTGCTAACAACTAGCACATACACTACCTTGTTTTGTTCATGTATGGATGCTCTCTCCATTTCTTTGTCTCTACATCAAATGCCCAGCCATCACCTAGAGATGCATAATTTGTTTTAGAAAACCAAATAATGCCATGTTTCCATGGAACATTAGGTACAGAGGTAGGATTGGGAACCTGAATGGGTAAATGACTGACTCATTGGTTCGCAGTCCATACCCAGTCCTCCAAATAGAAACAAAGCACTATCAGATATTGCGGTTAGGGTATGCCACGACCTTCCCATTGGCACAGTGGATTCTGGTACTCTGGAAAAGCCATTTTGAAAGAACAGATAAAAAAGAAATCAAGTGTGATGTGATAACAGTATAGTACAGAATAGTAACCATTTTAAGTTGAGCGTTTGAAACAGTGAATAGTAAATAGTAAATAATAGTAAATAATAGTAAATAATAGTAAATACGTACATTTCGGACTATGTCCATGATTCTAGATCTAAACAATAAATGTCACTTGTCCTGGATTCCCAAGCTTAAGCTGACCATTTGACTCTTGCTCGCCCTAGCAGAGTTGGTTAGTGTTTTCATGTTATCACGAGGGTTAGTGACTCTAACTGTGTTATGGCAACAATTGAATTGTGTTTTTTGGGAGGGGCCGATGTTTGGTCATAGTTCGCTGCCTGCACCTGCCCACCCGTCCAGCATCACTACTCTGCACGGTTCAGACTTTGAATATGTGGACAGCTACAAATACATAGGTGTCTGGTTAGACTGTAAACTCTCCTTCCAGACTCACATTAAACATCTCCAATCCAAAGTTAAATCTAGAATTGGCTTCCAATTTCACAACAAAGCATCCTTCACTCGTGCTGCCAAACATACCCTCGTAAAACTGACCATCTTACCGATCCTAGACTTCGGTGATGTCATTTACAAAATAGCCTCCAACACCCTACTCAACAAATTGGATGCAGTCTATCACAGTGCCATCCGTTTTGTCACCAAAGCCCCATATACTACCCACCACTGTGACCTGTACGCTCTCGTTGGCTGGCCCTCGCTTCATACTCGTCGCCAAACCCACTGGCTCCAGGTCATCTACAAGACCCTGCTAGGTAAAGTCCCGCCTTATCTCTGCTTGCTGGTCACCATAGCAACACCCACCCGTAGCACACGTTCCAGCAGGTATATCTCACTTGTCACCCCCAAAGCCAATTCCTATTTTGGCCGCCTCTCCTTCCAGTTCTCTCCAATGACTGGAACGAACTACAAAAATCTCTTAAGCTGGAAACACATCTACCTCACTAGTTTTAAGCACCAGCTGTCAGAGCAGCTCACACATCACTGCACCTGTACATAGCCAATCTATAAATAGCCCAAACAACTACCTCTTTCCCTACTGTATTTATTTAGCTCCTTTGCACCCCAGTATTTCTACTTTGCACACTCATCTACTGTCAAATCTACCATTCCAGTGTTTTAATTGCTATATTGTATTTACTTCGCCACCATGGCCTATTTATTGCCTTTACCTCCCTTATCTCACCTCATTTGCTCACATTGTATATAGACTTATTTTTCTACTGTATTATTGACTGTATGTTTGTTTTACTCCATGTGTAACTCTGTGTTGTTATATGTGTCGAACTGCTTTGCTTTATCTTGGCCAGGTCGCAGTTGTAAATGAGAACTTGTTCTCAACTTGCCTACCTGGTTAAATAAAGGTGAAATAAAAAAAAATAGTTACTCTGCACTCTGACACACACAGACGAGAGTGCTCTGAAATCTGAGTAGATATCCAGAGTGAATTTACAAACGCTACTCCTCGGCCAGAGCATCGAGTTTGCCCATTCATAGAGAGAAACGCTCTGAATTTATGATAGGACAATCTGACAACACTATGAATTTACGAATGTTCAGAGCTCACACTGGGTACACTGAATTTACAAACACTCCCTAAATGTCTAGAATTTTAACACAATTCAAAAAAAATTCTCTAAATACCAATATTCCACTGTGTCAATGTAATAAAATTTTAGTAACTATGTAGTAGGCCTAACACCTCTGACATGCGATGCAGAGTTTACAAATTATGACCTGTAGTGTTTACAAAGTCTGCCATCTAATGATATGTTGGTTTCAGTGCAATCTTTGAGTACAATTTTGCATATTCTTTTTTTCATGGGTAGATTAGATTATTTTTTAAATGTTTAAAATGTAGTTTTCCAAGGATCCAAACTTCTGTATTACATCAATTTATTAATTCACAATCTTTGAAACGTGTTAATCTATATACTTCCCAAATACAAAAATGCAATTTGTTATAATTAGATTAATATTCTTACCATACACCTCTTTCTAAATCATAAAACCAGACTTCATCATTTGGCAGAAAAACTTTGACTGCAGAAAACAATTGAAACGTAAAAGTAAACATTTTTTTATTACTGAATGGGTAGATGGAATACGTTGCTTTACATTCTTAAATTCTCTCTGTGCATATTCATCAATACTGTATGGAGAAGAAAAACATTTATTGCACAACTACATTGAATAATTTTGCATATCCCTAACAACATATTAGTGAAATATTGAAATGCTTAACATAAATTCAAGACTATCCATTGGCAATGTTTGTAACGATATTTGCTAGTAGACTTTCTTCAAACTCTTCCATCTGTTTGACAGTTTTTGCGTACCACGTAGCCTCCCCACACGTACAGGACATTTCCCTCAACTACAGCCGTATGACCGCATCGCTCACCGGCTACAAGCTCTAGACAGTGCTTTGCAAGTGCAGAATCCATGGGTACTAAAACGGGATATGAAAAAATAACGAAAGGTGGCTACATAAAAGACCACACCGTGGCAGTACTTTCAATGTATCTGGTTGAAGAAATCTGTAAAAATGTAACCTTGTTTAGAGATCCAAGTAATGAATTTTTGTCAACACGGCTTTTGACAGCGAAGAACCAAGGCCATATGGTAAGTTAAGGTACAAGGGTCTCTCGTCCGTCGCCTCAAGAGGATGTTGTCCAACAGCTTCTTGGAGAAAACACGTTTTTCTTGCCCTGATAGGCTTCAGGGCAGGTTGTCTTTTTGGACACTTATGACCTATCCTTCAACCTGACCAACTAATAATGGTTGTTCTATTCTGTATTAGTTTTTACACCAATAAAATTATGTGCGGTAAACATTTTAGAATAATATTGCGATATGATAAATAAACATATGACAAGACTGATATACATTAATAACCATGCCAATTGATCATGCAATGATAAGTAATAATCTGGGTAATCGCTATTTACATGTCTGGCTGCTTTATCCATGTGTTTTTGAGAATACCCACTGTTTTGAAAACCTCAGCTGACTTCAAACAGCAAATATCGGCAGAATCGTGCAGTAGTGAAGCTTGTGTAGAATCTTTGCTTTGGAGGAAGTGACGAAACATATAGGCGGAAGTTAATATTTAGCGCCAAATGTTGATTGTTGAAGAAAGATTGAACATGGAGGTTCGCAGAGTGAAGACGAAAGTATCTGCTGGTTTCAAGATGAGGGGACTTATGCTTCGACCGTACGCTGTCATTTGTCAATCATGTTGTTCTTGACATAATATTTTGTTTACAGTAAATGTAATGGCTGCATTACTAGTTAGTAGCTAAATCTGTCTTGTGTCATTGAGGAAAGAAAGAAACTAGGAGGCTAAGGTTAGCTTAGCTACAGTAAATGACATGGACAGCTATATAGACATTTTAGTAGTATGCTATGCATATTTAAGCAAGTAATCTATAGAAACTAATGCAAATGTTGTATGTTTTTAATAGGAATGATGGGATTGATGTCTGGCAGTCAGAGGTATACTACAAAGCAGCGTCAATGAGTTAGCCAGCAAACTTTGATAAACAACCAGAAATAACAATTGATTTGAAAGTTAGCTAAACATAGATATGTGTTTGGTTGTTAAGTCAATTAGACCATGCCCATTTCAAGCATATCTTAACTAAAAAAGTTATTTCAGAATATTCAGACAAGTTAGCTGGCTAACTCCTTGATCCAGCTTTGTAGTATACCCCTCAGATGTGTTCGTTGTGTTGTTGTTGTCCTCCAGGGAAGCCAGCAGGTACCTGGTGGAGGTGTTGGAGTCTGTCGATGAGCTTGAACTGGATGATGTCATCGAGAGGGTCATGGATGCTGTGGAGAAGCAGCCATGTACGTCTTCTTCGATCATAACAAGCTACTAAAATTATGTACAAAACTCAATACAGTCAGTTGTGTTGGCTATTTTTTTTATGTGACCTTTTATTTAACTAGGCAAGTCAGTTAAGAACAAATTCTTATTTTCAATGACAGCCTAGGAACAGTAGGTTAACTGCCTGGTCAGAGGCAGTACGACAGATTTTTACCTTGTCAGCTCGGGGATTCGATCTTGCAACCTTTCGGTTACTAGTCCAATGCTCTAACCACTAGGCTACCTGTTGCCTCAAAAAATGTATTTCAGAATATTCTATGCTTGTGAATGATGTAGCTATTCCTCTTCTCCTGGACAGTGTCCTCCAGTATGATTGAGCTGGCTGTGGTGGAGACTGCTGTTCAGGACTGCAGCCAGTCATGTGATGAAACCATGTAAGTTGAGAAAGGTGTCAGTCTCACAATAACCAATTTCATACACATTCTCTAGATAGTCATTCTCAAATTTGACTTATTCGTGTGAACTATTTCAATATTTTCAGAGATAATGTTTTCAACATAATTGGCGCTTTTGACGTGCCAAGATATATCTACAGCACAGAGAGGAAGAAGTTTGTACCGTAAGTATGAATGTATAAACCTTGACTTCCTGATGCTTTACTGTTTGTTTACTTGTTTAATTACTTGTATGTGCTGTGTACTTGATTCAGCTTTTATCTGCCAAGTACTGGCAACATGAAAGGTAATAAAACTACTACTATAGGATGACCACATCTAGTCTACATGGTTCACATGTTTTATCAAAAACACTCTAGAATGAATGATCTTTCTATTGAAACCAGCATATGAAGAAATCCATCAGTGAAAGCGTTGTTTGTTCCTCACCTAGCCTCAACATGACCACCCACTCTGTTCCAAGTCTCTGTGGCTCAGCCAGGGACAAGGCAGAGCTCTTTAGGGAACGCTACACACTCCTACAGCAGGTCAGTAGGCTACATTTCTTTGCCCTCTGAATCCATCATAGTTTGATGATCTTTGTATATTTTGGCCTTAAAGCAACTGTACAGTGTTTCCAGACTTCTCTGACATAATATTACCTATATGTAATTACAATATGAGTGAAAAAGTTTTCCTTAAAAAAAATGGTAATTAAGAACAGTATGTTTAAAAAGCATATTTTCTGTGTTGGAATGGTGTGGGGGTATAGTGGTCATTAAAAATGTTCACGAGAACAGACCGCTGATTGGCCAGCTCATCTTCCTCAGGAGGATGACATCATCATTTATGAGGAAATAGCAAGCATTTTTTAAAGAGTGTGGTGGGGTTTTTAAGTATTTTTTTCTCCAATTTATGCTTTGGCCACATACGAGTGTAGGAAGAGTCATCAACATTATTTGGGTATGGGTTAACAGAATATTAACTTTTAAAAGTGAGATTTTCATTGGACAATTATTTTTAAAAACGTTTCTTTCCTGAGACGTTGCTCTCTGTGAGGTCGTTGTAAAGAGAATGTGTTCCCAATCCACTTAAATAAATGAAAAGTTAAATCAGTGATAAATAAAGGTGTACCCTGATCCACATTGACAGTTACCCCGTTTTTGTAGCGTACACATCGGCACGAACTCTTCACCCCACCTGTCATAGGGGCAGCAGCAGAAGAAGGCAGAAACAAATTTCAGGTAATAACTCTGTCATAACCTAAAACACACTTAAACGTGTTTAATGGATTTGATATAAGCTAAGAGGATGTTCTCATGTTGAACATTGATTGCCCTGATCTTGCTCTGTTCTTGTTTTCAGCTTCAGACTGTTGAAGCTCTTTTGGGTAGTACGGCTAAACTAGGAGAGGTTATTGTTTTGGGGATGGTCACACAGCTTAAAGAGGTGAGCAACAAAAATTCATGTTAATTACTTTTTAATTGGAAAATATAGTAATATCTATAGATATACAGTGCCAGTCAAAAGTTTGGACACACCCACTAATTCCAGGGTTTTTCTTTATTTTTACTATTTTCTACATTGTAGAATATTTGTGAAGACATCAACACTATGAAATAACACATATGGAATCATGCAGTGACCAAAAAAGTGTTAAACAAATCGAAATATATTTGAGATTCTTCAAAGTAGCCACCTTTTGCCTTGATGACAGTTTTGCACACTCTTGGCCAACGCTCAACCAGCTTCACCTGGAATGTTTTTTTTTTTTTTTTTCAGGGGAAATTCTATCTGGAAGACCCCAGTGGTACAGTACAGCTGAACCTCTCAAAGGCAATATCCTTTCACTGGTGGGGATGGTGATGGAGAGTGAATGCTACAAATGTTCTTACATAATTCAAGGGGCCAATTAAAATATTGAATTTCGTCAATTTTGATTGTATTTCAGATCATGCATGTTTTCTTTAACCTTGTCCTCACCAGTTCCACAGTGGACTTTACACAGAGTCCTGCTTTGTTTTGGCAGAAGGTAAAATAATTTATCTTCTTCATCCACATTAATGGACATTGAAGGAGATGTAAGTCGCTCTGGATAAGAGCGTCTGCTAAATGACTTAAATGTAAATGTAATGTACCTTATTGAGTTATTCAATGACTTAGTAGTCCGGTCCTCTTTCCGCCCACAGGCTGGTATGAGGACTCAGTCTTCCATGTCAACGCATTTGGGTTCCCGCCGACTGAGCCATCATCCACCACAAGGTCAATAGATTACAATGTTGCTGACCTATCAGTCTTCATTTAGAAATGCACATTACCTACATAATGCCTTCTCCTCTGAAAATCATTAGGTCTACTGAGAAGGGCGAAAGTTATTTTAAATTCCAACGTATTGTTTTTAACTCTACATTTGCCATTTAAAAATATATTTTCCTTTCCTATATATATATATAAAACAAATAAATGTAAAAAAAAAACAGCGGATGAGCATGGACTCTGGTTTTTAGGGCCTACTACGGTAACGTGAACTTCTTCGGTGGGCCGTCCACCACGTCGGTGAAGGCCTCAGCCAAGCTAAAGCAGCTGGAGGAAGAGAACGAGGACGCCATGTTTGTGGTGGTCTCAGACTTGTGGCTGGACAGCGTGGAGGTGCTGGAGAAGATCCACCTTATGTTCTCAGGTTCGTTCCACCCATAAGGTCACTGACAGAAGAGGAGCTCGTTTGGGGGGTATTTACCAGGTTACTGTAAAGCACTTTTTGACAACTGTTTATGTAAAAAGGGCTTTCTAGATACAATTGGGTTCGTTGATTGACTCGAGCATTTATGCAAGTCGTATTAATGTTGACGTTGATGGTTATTGTCATGCGTTTCATGTCCATCTCTGACAGATTTTGAAGTCTCCATCAGTGTGCTCAATTTCTATCTCTCCTGCTTAATAGTACGGTCTGAAACAACCTTTGCATGTTTCCATTGTAGGATACGCAGCCATGCCTCCTACCTGCTTCATCTTCTGCGGCAACTTCTCCTCTGCCCCCTATGGAAAAACACAAATCAAATCACTCAAAGGTAAGAAAGATTTAGAGTAATTATTATTTAAAAAAATGTAATGCCCTGCTTGTGAAGATACACTGACCTGGCAAATGGGTTATGATAGAAGCATTAGTACACACAATTGAAGTATTTTCTCCCCCCAGAGTCGTTGAAAGTTCTTGCCGATGCAATCTGTGAATATCCCAGCATCCACAACAGGTAACGTGTGAGGGAGGAAAACCACTTTGTTAACCTGAAAGTCTGATATTCCAGGAAACAATTTCAACAGTACTACATTGCTGCATCCAGGGTGACAAACTGTTTGGGAAATATTCACCATGCTGCATTGTGGGTCTTCTACGGGAAATTGTTGTTTACTTGTCTAACTGAACGCATCCTTTCAAAACTGCAGTAGTCGCTTCGTGTTCGTCCCCGGTCCTGAAGACCCTGGTCCGAGTACAATTCTACCCAGGTGAGAGTTGAAAAACAAGATACCTGTTATTCCTCTGTTGTGTTGCTCATGATTTGACTGTAGTCCTCTGATGTACTGTACTTTATATAAATGCTAATGTCCTCAGGCCCCCATTGGCAGACCACATCACTGAGGAGTTCAGACAGAGGGTGCCATTCTCTGTGTTCACTACCAACCCATGCAGGTGACTGAAATATATGTATTTTACCTTTATTTAACTAGGCAAGTCAGTTAAGAACAAATTCTTATTTACAATTACTCTTATTTACCATGGGCAAACCCAGACAACGCTACGCCAATTGTGCGCCGCCCGAAGGGACTCCCATTCACGGCCGGATGTGAATCAACTTGGAAATATAATATTTGTTGATTTATTCTATTTTCAGGAATTTGTCTCTTGAGCTTTATTAAAGGGATATACAGTGCATTCGGAAACTATCCAGACCCCTTGACTTTATGTTACAGCCTTATTCTAAAATGGATTAAATTGTTTTTTCCCCCCTTATCAATATACAAACAATGCACCATAATTACAAAGTAAAACTGAGTTTTAGATTTTTTTGCAAATTTATATATATAAAAAAATGAAATCGCATTTACATAAGTATTCAGACCCTTTACTCAGTGCTTTGTTGAAGCTACCTTTGGCAACGATTACAGACTTGCATGTTCTTGGGTATGACGCTAAAAGCTTGGCACACCTGTATTTGGGGAGTTTCTACCATTCTTCTCTACAGATCCTCCCAAGCTCTGTTAGGTTGGAACTTGAGCATCGCTGTACAGCTATTTTCAGGTCTCTCCCTAGATGTTCGATTGGGTTCAAGTCCGGGCTCTGGCTGGGCCACAAGGACCTTCAGAGACTTTTCCCGAAGCCACTCCTGCGTTGTCTTGATTGAGTGCTTAGGGTCGTTGTGCTGTTGGAAGGTGAACCTTCACCCCAGTCTGAGGTCTGGAGTGCTCTGGAGCAGGTTTTCATCAGGGATCTCTCTGTACATTGCTCTGTTCATCTTTCCCTCCATCCTGACTAGTCTCCCAGTCCCTGCCACTGAAAACATCTCCACAGCATGATGCTGCCACCACCATGCTTTACCGTAGGGATGGTGCCAGGTTTCCTCCAGACCTGACACATGGCATTCAGGCCAAAGAGTACAATCTTGGTTTCATCAGGCCAAAGAATCTTGTTTCTCATGGTCAGAGTCCTTTAGGTGCCTTTTGGCGAATTCTTAAGTGGGCTGTCATGTGTCATTTACTGAGGAGTGGCTTCCGTCTGGCCACTCTAGCCTAAAGGTCTCATTGGTGGAGTGCTGCAGAGATGGTTGTCCTCCTGGAAGGTTCTCCCATCTCCACATGTTTAAGATCAGAGAGACATAAAAATGGTATCCAGTTCATCTGACTCTGGGGAAGTGGATAAAAGTTTGGATTTTGGCAACGAAGCCCAACATTGTTGTCAAAAACATTTGGCTCCATTTGCTCATTATAACAAACAGTCAAGGCTGCTGAGGGGAGGACGGCTCATAATAATGGCTGGAACGGAGCAAATGGAATGGCATCAAACGCATTAAAACCATGAGTTTGATGTACTTAATACCATTCCACCTATTCCGCCCCAGCCATTACCACAAGCCCGTCCTCCATCGTTAAGGTGCCACCAACTTTCTGTGATAACAATTGACCATTCTTTGACAGTTAGTTTTCACAGGTTTTGTCATTGCATGTAGTCTTTTAACATCTCACGACCTGTGAATCAAATGTTCCTATGTCAGAATCCAGTACTGCAGCCAGGAGATTGTTGTCATCAGAGAAGACCTGGTGAACAAGATGTGCAGAAATTGTGTCCGACTGCCTAGCAGCAACCTCGACATTCCAAACCATGTGAGTCTTAGCTTCTCAGTTATGACATACCCAACATATACTAGTACAATTACCTACAGTACCAGTCAAAAGTTTGGGCACAACTATTTTATTCCAGGGATGTTCTTTATTTTTACTATTTTCTACATTGTAGAATAATAGTGAAGACATCGAAACTGTGAAAGAACACATGGAATCATGTAGTAACCCAAAAAAGTGTTTTTAACATATTTTATTTGAGATTCTTCAAAGTAGCCACCCTTTGCTTTGATGACAGCTTCGCACACTTGGCATTCTCTTAACCAGCTTCATGAGGTAGTCACCTGGAATGCATTTCAATTAACAGGTGTGTCTTGTTAATTTGTGGGATTTCTTTCCTCCTTCTTGACGCTACCCATCCCTTGAGCGGGATAATTGTCATCAGCAACCGCTAAATTGCATAGCGCCACAGTCAAATAATATGAAAAAAACTATTCAAATTCATGAAATCACAAGTGCAATATTGCAAAACACAGCTTAGCCTTTTGTTAATCCACCTGTTGTCTCAGATTTTGAAATGATGCTTTACAGCTAAAGCAATTCAAGTGTTTGTGTAGGTTTATCGATCGCATGACAAAACATTAAGTACACTTGGTATCAGGTAGCTTGGTCACGAAAATCAGAAAAGCAATCAAATTAATCGTTTACCTTTGATCTTCAGATGTCTTCACTCACGAGACTCCCAGTTACACAACAAATGTTCCTTTTGTTCCATAAAGATTATTTTTATATCCAAAATACCTCAGTTTGCTGTGCCAATTGTTCGTTGCCCCACGGACCTCCCGGTTACGACAGAGCCTGGGCGCGAACCCAGAGTCTGGTGGCACAGCTGGCGCTGCAGTACAGCACCCTTAACCACTGCGCCACCCGGGAGGCTCACAGACAATATTTTGACAGTTTTGGAAACTTTAGAGTGTTTTCTTTCTAGGCTGTGTGAGGGCTATTTGACCAAGAAGGAGAGTGATGGAGTGCTGCATCAGATGACCTGGCCTTCACAATCACCTGACCTCAGCCCAATTGAGATGGTTTGGGATGAGTTGGACCTCAGAGTGAAGGAAAAGCAGCCAACAGGTGTTCAGCATATGTGGGAACTCCTTCAAGACTGTTGGAAAAGCATTCCCGGTGACGCTGGTTGAGAGAATGCCAAGAGTATGCAAATCTGTCAAGGCAAAGAGTGGCTACTTTGAAGAATCTAAAATCTATTTAATTAAACACTTTTTTTGGTTACAAAATGATTCCATATGTGTTATTTCATAGTTTCGATGTCTTCACCATTATTCTACAATGTATAAAATACTAAAAATAAAGCAAAGCTCTTGAATGAGTAGATGTGTCCAAAATTATGACTGGTACTGTACATTATATAAACTTAGCTAGTTAGTTTGGCCTGTATTCACAAAGCGCATCACACTAGATCAGCACTCCTACTCTGAGGCGCTTTGCGTGAATATTTAATAATAATAATGTATGCCATTTTTGTCCTGTAGTTAAATTTATTGTTCATGAATGATAACGACATGAAAATGTCTGCCAATCACCAATAAACTCTCTTTCTCCAGTTTGTGAAGACCATCTTGTCTCAGGGCCACCTGACTCCCCTGCCATTGTATGTCAGCCCAGTGTTCTGGGCCTATGACTATGCTTTACGGGTTTACCCCGTGCCTGATGTCATCATCTTTGCGGACAAATATGACCCTTTCAACATCTCCAACACAGACTGCCTCTGCATCAACCCGGTACGTTACGCTTATTCCTAGATTTCCACCATTTTGTTTTATTATGAGACTGTATGAGATGTTGGTCTTGGGTTTTGAACTATATTATGAGATCTTATATTCTTAATTTAATATTTTTTAAATATTTTTTTATATATATTGTCATTCTGTTCTTGCAGGGCTCCTTCCCAAAAAGTGGCTTCACTTTTAAGGTATATTACCCATCCAACAGGACCGTTGAGGACAGGTGAGAAATGTTTTTTACTCTTTGTTTATGCATGCTCTACACATAATTCACTTGGTGCTAATCATTGCTTTACTGGCAATATGGTAACTATAGTATATTGAGAGTCAACTTGGTTTTCATGACAATCTTTATTTCTCTTTGCTGATCTAAATATTATTTATTTTCCTCACAGCAAACTTCAAAGCCTCTAAAAACCATAAGGATTATTTTGGATGGGGGGAATCGGCTGTTATGGTTGTGTAAAAAAATGTGTTTTGTAAAATATGTCTAAAAATACTTTTGCTAAATCCCTTTTTATTTTATTTGTATGTACCTTTTGTATCATGGAGAATAAAGGTTCACTGTCATTGAATTGTCACCTTTGTGCTTTTTTACTTGACTGGTTAATGTTGGACAATAAAGCAAATAGGAATTGTGTTACTCTTCTGTACTTGCATAAATCAAATGATTATATTTGACCTCACAAAGATGGCGGAAATAAGAAGTTATTGGTTCATTCCGGTCAGGCATCTTGTAATTGACGACTTCAACCAGATGTCGCATAATAATCACTGAACAAAAACATAACGTTTCTCACTGAAGGCCAAAGCAGCCGTGGACCATTTAAAGCAGACTACGTAAGTGGATTTTTTGTTGTTGTTGCTGCAAGGTTGCATAGTTCCCTTTTTCAAAGTTTAGGTGGCGTTAAAACGCAGTTAAATTGGTTGATAGGGCGAACTGTGTAGTACGTTAGCTAGCTTGCAGACAGCTAAGTTTGCTAACGTTGGCTAGGTAGCTTTTGGTGTCACGTTGAGTCGGTGTAGGCAAAATAAATATGCTTACTGCAAACAAGTATTTTTGCACAAGTTACGCATTTATATTGTCTTCATGATGTCAAGCAAGCCAACATCATGACTTGTGTTTCCATGTAAACCAACAGTCAGGGCACCAACCATCAGCCATGGTGGTACTGAAACAGTTGCCAGCTGTTGATATTAACTTACTTAGCCGGCAACAACAATTCTAGTCCTACCCTGTAACGGCTAAGGCTATATATTTGACTAAAAAGAGAAGACATTTTACAATCTGAATTACTTATAAATAAATCTCTTAGAATTCATACTGTAAAACGTATTCTCTTTTTAGTCATACTAACCCTGTTCATAACACAGCCCATTATTGGCTGAGCTACCTGCTTAGCTATATCCTATAGCAGCATGTTGGGATGAGACTTAACTGTCTGTATTGTTCCAATAGCCCTCATACTCCTCTACTCTGAATCCCTGTGTTTGCAAAACTATGTAGCTCTCTTCTCCCATCCAGGTGATCATGGCAGAAATGGAGGAGGACATTCCTGACCCCTTGCCTGTTGAGGAAGATGAGGAGTTGGAGAGGGATGAAGAGGAGGGAGAATTTGACTGGGTGGTGGATGAGGCTGATGAACTCGATGATGAGGATGTAGTTGTTCTGGACACAGAAGCAGAGCCCTTTGAGTTGGAGCAGCCAGCTGAGCGCAGTGGCCACATAGCAGCGGTGGATGGACACTACATGTACGTTTGGGGAGGATATAAGGTAAGCAAGTATGACAGTCATTCTGAATAGACTTTTGTTTATATGATAGTGTATCTAAATCATTTAATTTGGAACTATACCATTTTAATCAATGATTGAAACAATGATCAATGAGTCTTCAATCAATTATAGTTTTTATTGGAAGATTTGCTGTCAACTTTGACCTATGAATACCATTTGCCACAGTCCACTTTGCCAGATATAACACAGCCGAACTCCCAGCCAACATGTTTACAGATTATGTAATTCCATTGACTTCCCTCGTTTGTCTTGTCATTAGAATTCCCAGACCACTGGCTTCTTTGACTTATACTTGCCAAGGAATGAAATCTGGATCTACAACATGGAGACAGAACGATGGTAATAATGATTTTAAAATATACTTTTGTTAGTGTCTAGCGTGTCTCAAATGATATGGCTCCCTATATAGTGCCCTACTTTTGACCAGAGCCCTTATATCTACTGGCTGTATTTGCAGGAAGAAGCAGATGACTGCGGGTAACCTGCATACCTCCATGTCTGGCAGCTGTGGAGTGTGTGTGGATGGCGTCCTCTATCTGTTTGGAGGCCACCATGCCAGGGGAAACACTGACCGGGTGAGAATATAGCGTGTGTGCATGTACGTGGACTCTGTTATGTCTTGTAGAATCTTGGCACCTAAGGTTGTGTTCAGTCCCTCCCTTTTCAGAAACTGTGTTTACAAAAATATTTTATGTGCTGCATGCTAAGAACTATGTTTTCGATATTTTTTTGGTTAAAATCCCCACTTTCAGCATCGGATGTTAATTCAGCACGGCAGGATTTATTTATTTATCTACCTCAGAAGCCTGTTTTCCAACAAACCATTTAAATGTTAATGTCCGTTACGTAACTTATGATGTTGTACCTTTTTTGATTTCATACCATCGCAACGTTGTCCCTGTTCTGCTCCGTGGCCTTCAGGTCTTCCGGCTCCCCCTCCGAACACCGGCCCTCTGCTGGGAGGAGATGAAGGATCTCAAGGGCCTGGCCCCGTCCTGCAAGGACAAACTAGGCTGCTGGGTCCACAAGAACAGGTGAGGTGGCCCATTGGCAGGCAGTGAGTTAGATTATAGAACAGGTGAGGTGGCCCATTGGCAGGCAGTGAGTTAGATTATAGAACAGGTGAGGTGGCCCATTGGCAGGCAGTGAGTTAGATTATAGAACAGGTGAGGTGGCCCATTGGCAGGCAGTGAGTTTGATTATAGAACAGGTGAGGTGGCCCATTGGCAGGCAGTGAGTTAGATTATAGAACAGGTGAGGTGGCCCATTGGCAGGCAGTGAGTTAGATTATAGAACAGGTGAGGTGGCCCATTGGCAGGTAGTGAGTTAGATTATAGAACAGGTGAGGTGGCCCATTGGCAGGCAGTGAGTTAGATTATAGAACAGGTGAGGTGGCCCATTGGCAGGCAGTGAGTTAGATTATAGAACAGGTGAGGTGGCCCATTGGCAGGCAGTGAGTTAGATTATAGAACAGGTGAGGTGGCCCATTGGCAGGCAGTAAATTAGATTATAGAACAGGGGAGGTGGCCCATTGGCAGGCAGTAAATTAGATTATAGAACAGGGGAGGTGGCCCATTGGCAGGCAGTGAGTTAGATTATAGAACAGGGGAGGTGGCCCATTGGCAGGCAGTGAGTTAGATTACAGGTCTAACTCATTGCACCATTACATATTGTTGTTGCGCCATTACATATTGCCTCTAAAGAAAGAGATGTTTATTTTGATGTTTCTCAGTGAACTGCTCTGTGTGTCGACAGGCTAGTATTCTTCGGGGGCTACGGCTATATGGCACAAGGAGCTCACCGAGGGACATTTGAATATGATGAAACTTCATTCATGGTATGGTCAATTAATTCTACAACTCTGCAACTGCTTTTTAATGGCAGTATGAAAACAATGGTCTGTTTAGTCTATTAGTCTGCAGCAAAGGGAGTCGTCAGTAAGGGTAAATCCTTGGTCGTGTTCATTAGGCACCCAACGGAAGAAAATGGACTGAAACAGGGAGGGACAACCTGGACTTGTCCAATAAGAGTTGCCAATTTTGGTGTTTTGTAGAAAAATGTTTTCTGTTGCATGGCCTAATGAACACAACCCCTTCACTGTGTGTTGTAACAGGGAGATAATCCGGGGCGGGGCTGGAACAACCACATTCACATCTTAGACCTGGAGAAGTCCACTTGGAGCCAGCCAGTCACCAAGGTAACGCCGTTCCCATAAATCCTGTCACGTTACGACTTTGTGTTGGAAGCCATTTTGTACAGCTGTCTCAGTGGGAGCCCCATTCTCACCTCTCCTTTCCCTCCCTCTCTCCTGGCGAAAGGGCAACGCCCCCTCTCCCCGGGCAGCGCATGCCTGTGCCAAGGTGGGCAACCGAGGCTACGTGTTTGGGGGGCGTTACAGGGTAAGTAGGAATGTTCTTTGAAAATAGAGTTTACTCAAGTTCCTGCTGAGTTTATGGTCATGCTGTCTAATGTAAAACAATATCACTGGCCTGTAGACAGAGATTTAGGTCTTCACGATGTTAATTTATATGATTTACATATTGTTATGCCTTGTTACATCATAGATTATAAAGGATATTGTGTTCTAAATGTTTGATGCTCTTCCTCCATATGAGTAAGGCTTGACTCTTTCGCAACAGGATTACCGCCTGAACGACATGTACTACATCGACATGGACTCCTGGGAGTGGCATGAAATGTACGCTATGGCAACTTATCCAAAATGTCTTCATGCATGTTATAGCGTTATACGCATCCATTTTTTTTATGGGAGGATGCTGTGTTCTTACCCATGGATGTCCCTGTGTGTTCACCATGATGGTACTAACAACTCTCAACCCTATCCCCCTCCACCTCCCTATGCTCCCCTCTACCTCTCCTGGTCCCATCTCCACCGCCACCTCTCCCTGTCCCATCGCCACCTCCACCTCTCCCGGTCCCATCTCCACCTCCACCTCTCCCGGTCCCATCTCCACCTCCACCTCTCCCGGTCCCATCTCCACCTCTCCCGGTCCCATCTCCACCTCCACCTCTCCCGGTCCCATCTCCACCTCCACCTCTCCCGGTCCCATCTCCACCGCCACCTCTTCCGGTCCCACCTCCCCTCTACCTCTCCCGGGCCCATCTCTACCTCTCCCGGGCCCATCTCTACCTCTCCCGGGCCCATCTCTACCTCTCCCGGGCCCATCTCTACCTCTCCCGGGCCCATCTCTACCTCTCCCGGGCCCATCTCTACCTCTCCCGGGCCCATCTCTACCTCTCCCGGGCCCATCTCTACCTCTCCCGGCCCCCATCTCTCTACCTCTCCCGGGCCCACCTCTCCCGGGCCCATCTCCCCCCACCTCTCCCGATCCCACCTCCCCTCCACCTCTCCCGATCCCACCTCCCCTCCACCTCTCCCGGTCCCACCTCCACCTCCGGTCCACCTCTCCCGGTCCCACCTCCCTCCACCTCTCCCGGTCCCACCTCCCCTCCATCTCTCCCGGTCCCATCTCCCTTCCACCTCCCCTCCACCTCTCCCGGTCCCACCTCCCCTCCACCTCTCCCGGTCCCACCTCCCCTCCATCTCTCCCGGTCCCATCTCCCTTCCACCTCCCCTCCACCTCTCCCGGTCCCACCTCCCCTCCACCTCTCCCGGTCCCACCTCCCCTCCACCTCTCCCGGTCCCATCTCCACCTCTCCTTGGCCTTCTGCAGGAGTGTTCCTCAGCAGGGTCCTGTGGGACGCTCATGGCACTCCTTAACTCCTGTGTCACCTGACCACATATTCCTGTTCGGAGGCTTCACAACTTCCCGAGAGACGCTCAGTGAGTGAAGAATATTTCATTTTCCTTAAGAGTCCATGGCTCGACCACAATGAAGTCCTCTATCTATTTTTCATGTATACAGGTGATGCTTGGCTGTACTGTGTCAGCAAGAACGAGTGGCAGCAGTTCAAGCACAATCACACAGAGAGCCCCAGGTAATATCTCCATAGAGATCAATGAGTCTATAAAAACTATCTTCATGACAATATCACCAAATAAGTGGTTAGGAAAAGAAGCTGCGTGTCTCACTGTGTACATTGTTTGTGTTATGAGTCAGTGGTGATTTTCCGCTGATTTTGTGTGTGTGTGTCAGGCTCTGGCACACTGCCTGTTCCGGTCCTGGCGGGGAGGTGTTTGTTTTCGGTGGCTGTGCCAACAACCTACTGTCCCATCAGCGAGCAGTGAGTACGGTTAGAACACAACACTGAGTCAAACTACTAGACCTTTCTTGGTGTCACTTGAAATTAGAAAAAAAAAAAGAATGATAACCAGTTTTACTACCAAGTATAGTTTGAATGCATGGATATTCTTCCATTTCCTTTTCAACAGGCTCACAGCAAAGAGTTGCTGGTCTTCACAGTTCAACCCAAGTCACTTGTTCGGTGAGTAGAAACAGAACCCAGACAATATGGCCCATACACCGAAATACTGTTTTTCACTGCATGCATTAATGAACACAACCCAAAGTCCAGGTCCCTGTTTCAGTCAGTTTCCTTCTGCCTAATGAACACGTCAACTCTTGATACAATACATCTTGTGGTCAACTTAAAACTTACCTTCCCATGTGAACTGGGAAGTTAAATATTGCCTGATTTTTGTTTTAGGTTCTGTATGGAAGCAGCGCTGCAGCACAGAGAGTTGCTATCTGGGTCCTGGGACTGCCTGCCTAAACATCTGCTGCACACTCTCAGACAGAGGATGGGAGGCATCAACGCCCTGGGCTCATAAGAGCCATATACCACCACGTTCTTTGGGGTTGTAGGGTTGAGTGTGTTTGAGATGGTTGACTGCCACGGCCGTGCTGCTAGCTGAACGAAGAGGACAGCTCACCTGATCTTGTCACCAAGTGTCATGAGGAGTGGGTCGAGAAAAACAAAGTAAATTCGTGTAAATCATTTAGAGAAATGGAGGCTTTTGTAGGGACTAGTGTTGGCAAATCCCTTAGGCCAGTCAATCAGCAAACATTGCAATGTTATTTATCCTAATTCTGAGTGCTTACTTTTATGATGTATATATTGTATTGCATATATATGTGTGGATTTGGTGTGCCTGTGTTTAAAAAAAAAAAAGTATATTTTTTTTAAGTAAAAGTATCATGTATTCAATCCTGCTGGAGAAGTGGCATACCTTAGACCATGTTAGTCAAAAGAGGCTCATGTAGCATTTTGTCTGTTTTAATCAGGTAATACCAATTACATTGGAGCCACATTGCACTGAATTTCATTATCAAGACATTACTTGTTTGGTATTATTCTTGTCTGATCTGCACAGCTTTCCCTTGACATTTTTATTATAAAATATATTGTAAAAAAATAAAAAACATTTAAAATGTTTAATTTTGAATTAAGAAAATAAACCAGACAAATATGCCAGATCCGATTCTGATCTTTTACGTACACACATTATCTTGAATGATAAATGTAAAAATCTGTGAAACAACTGAGGGAAATGTAGGCTATTCCTGTCATCCATATATTCATTTGCATATTATCGGTCAATTGAAGCCATCAATT
The DNA here is from genome assembly GCF_021184085.1 of Oncorhynchus gorbuscha. Classification (NCBI taxonomy): domain Eukaryota; kingdom Metazoa; phylum Chordata; class Actinopteri; order Salmoniformes; family Salmonidae; genus Oncorhynchus; species Oncorhynchus gorbuscha. The sequence goes on from NC_060189.1 coordinate 8,405,128, forward strand.
AAGTCAGCATCGTCTTATTAAGGGATGGGTTGACTCATAGTCTCTGGTTTTCCTTTGCATCATGATACTGTCCAGATGGGAAGAAATCCCATGACCAATTCATTCTATTTAATTATTTGGCTGCCAGCAGATTAGGTGTTGATACTTTAACATTGCCGTGGATGTTTCTAGATAAATCCATATCCTGAAACGAGCGATAAAAGGATGTGAAAACCAGAGCTCGTTTTTCACACTCATGGATGGTTAGTGATAAGTGACTAAGCAGTCATTCATATGGCCTGGGTGCTTGCTTAAATATTCCAGACAGCCAGAATAAGACTGAAGCAAATTTGTGTGATTTACTATATATATATATATATATACAGTTGAAGTCGGAAGTTTACATACAACTTAGCCAAATACATTTAAACACCAGTTTTTCACAATTCTTGACATTTAATCCTGTCATAGGTCAGTTAGGATCACCACTTAGTTTTAATGTCAATCTGTCAGAATAAGAGTTGAGTGATTTATTTCAGCTTTTATTTATTTCATCACATTCCCAGTGGGTCAGAAGTTTACATACACTCAATTAGTATTTGGTAGTATTGCCCTTAAAATGGTTTAACTTGGGTCAAACGTTTCGGATAGCCTTCCACAGGCTTACCACAATAAATTGGGTGAATTTTGGCCCATTCCTCCTGACAGAGCTGGTGTAACTGAGTCAGGTTTGTAGGCCTCCTTGCTCACACACACTTTTTCAGTTCTGCCCACAAATTTCCTATAGGATTGAGCTCAGGGCTTTGTGATGGCCACTCCAATACCTTGACTTTGTTGTCCTTAAGCCATTTTGCCACAACTTTGGAAGTATGCTTGGGGTCATTGTTAATTTGGAAGACCCATTTGTGACCAAGCTTTAACTTCCTGACTGATGTCTTGAGATGTTGCTTCAATATATAGGAACAGGACATGTTTGTCCTCTACACATAGAAGACAAATTGTGCAAGCTACTTTTATGTCTGTTATAGATTATGTGGATATTATTTACATGCTACAGCATCAACACTTAAACCACTGGATGCTACTTATCATTGCGCACTTATATTTATTACAGGTGCTAGCTACAGAACTCACCGCTGTGTTTTATATCAAAATGTGGGTTGGACTTCGCTGTCCATGAGACGAGAACAACATGCTCTCGTGTTTGTCTATAAAGCACTTCTGAATAAACTACCTTCTGATTTATCATCACTCCTCAACATTATAATTATAATTCATGGAAACAGATCTCAAACATGGATTACACTTGAGGCCCATGCAATTTCCAGAGTTGGTTATCGCTGTCTTTTCCTGTTATGCTCCTTGCCTATGGAATAGCCTGCAGACTAAACTTAAACTTGAGACTCTTGTCCCCCTGTTGCCCATTTTAAAAATTGATTGGATAATTTTTATTTTTCTATTGCTTGTAACTGTTTCAGGTAATGCAAGTTCTTGTGCTGTTAGGGGAATAACCTGTTAGAGGAATAACCTGTTAGGGAAATAACCTGTTAGTAGAATAACCTGTTAGGGGAATAATCTGTTAGTAGAATAACCTGTTAGGGGAATAACCTGTTAGGGGAATAACCTGTTAGTAGAATAACCTGTTAGGGGAATAACCTGTTAGGGGAATAACCTGTTAGGGGAATAACCTGTTAGGGGAATAACCTGTTTGGGGAATAACCTGTTAGAGGAATAACCTGTTAGTAGAATAACCTGTTAGTAGAATAACCTGTTAGGGGAATAACCTGTTAGGGGAATTAGTAGAATAACCTGTTAGGGGAATAACCTGTGTGTAAATGTAACAATCTGCTGCTGTATTTTTTGTGTTATCTGTGATGGTTTAGTGTAGTTTCTTAATCATTGTACCTGAACTGTATATGTAAACATGTATAAGCAGGGCCCAGCTTTAAAAGAGACCTTGGTCTCAGTCTGTGCTCCTTGTGAAATAAAGGTATGATAATCATATCCACATAATTTCCCCTCCTCATGATGGCATCCATTTTGTGAAGTGCATCAGTCCCCTCTGCAGCAAAGCACCCCACAACATGATGCTACCACCCCCGTGCTTCACGGTTGGGATGGTGTTCTTTGGCTTGCAAGCCCCCCCACCCCCCATTTTCCTCCAAACATAACTATGGTCATTATGGACAAACATTTTCATCAGACCAGAGGACATTTCTCCAAAAAGTACAATCTTTGTCCCCATGTGCAGTTGCAAACCATAGTCTGGCTTTTTAATGGCGGTTTTGGAGCCGTGGCTTCTTCCTTGCTCAGTGGCCTTTCAGATGATGTCGATATAGGACTAATTTTACTGTGGATATAGATACTTTTTTTTTTAGATACCCGTTTCCTCCATCTTCACAAAGTCCTTTGATGTTGTTCTGAGATTGATTTGCACTTTTCCCACCAAAGTACGTTCATCTCTAGGAGACAGAATGTGTCTCCTTCCTGAGCGGAATGACGACTGCGTGGTCCCATGGTGTTTATACTTGCATACTATTGTTTGTACAGATGAACGTGGTACCTTCAGGCGTTTGGAAATTGCTCCCAATGATGAACCAGACTTGTGAAGGTTTACACATTCTTTTCTGAGGTCTTGGCTGAATTCTTTTGCTTTTCCCAAGATGTTAAGCAAAGAGGCACTGAGTTTGAAGGTAGGCCTTGAAATACATCCACATCCACAATACCTCCAATTGACTCAAATTATATCAATTAGCCTATCAGAACCTTCTAAAGCCATGACATAATTTTCTGGAATTTTCCAAGCTGTTTAAAGGCACAGTCAACTTAGTGTATGTAAACTTCTGACCCACTGGAATTGTGATACAGTGAATAATAAGTGAAATAATCTGTCTGTAAACTATTGTTGGAAAGATCACTTGTGTCATGCACACAGTAGATGTCCTAACCGACTTGCCAAAACTATAGTTTGAAATGTGTACAAGAAATGTGTGGAGTGGTTGAAAAACTAGTTTTTATGACTCCAACCTAAGTATATGTAAACTTCCGACTTCAACTGTGTGTGTGTGTGTGTATATACTGAACAAAAATATAAAATATGAATATAAACACATGGTCCCATGTTTCATAAACTGAAATAAAATAGCCCAGAATTAGCCCAAAAACGGATTCAACAGCATGATCATTACACAGGTGCACCTTGTGCTGGGGACAAAAGGCCACTAAAATGGTCAGTTTTGTCACACAATGCCACAGATGTCTTTAGTTTTGAGGGTGTGTACAATTGTCATGCTGACTGCAGCAAGGTCCATCAGAGCTGTTGCCGGAGAATGTCATGTTTATTTTTATACCGTAAGCCACCTCTAACATTGTTTTAGAGAATTTGGCAGTATGTCCAACCGGCCTAACAACCGTAGACCATGCCAGCCCGGGATCCACATCCGGCTTCTTCACCTCCTGAAACCTAGGAATATTTATGTCTGTAATAAAGCCCTTATGTGGGGAAAAAACGTTTTCTGATTGGCTGGGCCTGACTCTCCGGTTGTTCGGGCCTAGCTCCCAACTGGGTAGGGTCTATGCCCACCCAATTGTTGCAAATTGCGTTTATATTTTTGTTCTAAATAGATAGCCAGCCACTGTAACGCCTCAATCACATCGATTGTGTTTTTAGCAATTGCAATTTGGGACATCAGAAGTACATTAATTTCCAATGGAACGCTGCGTGTGCCTTTGCACTATTGCGTTTACAGAGGACTAATCTGTACGTTCTGTGTACGTTGGATGTGTCTAACATATGCGTAGACGGTTTGACAAAGATGGTAGCAGAATGTTATTAATGTTGAACTTTTGTTGCACACATATCCAAATTGTGCCGCGTACCATTTAAAAAAAAAAAAATCCCTCGCAAATGTCGGTGTGATCGAGGCGTAACCATTGTAACGAGACAAATGTATTGTTTTCAATCATCCACCTTTTAGGTCCGAGAGTTGAGGGTGCGGTGTGCCTGGTTACCGGATAACATGGCTACCTAGAGCAGCGAGGCGGTTTTTTTTTCTCTCTCTCTCTCTCTCTCCAGCCTTTCAATCTTGGGGGGAGCTATCTCGATCAGCCAACTAGCAATCTTTTTTCCACAACACGGCTGTTCCATGAAATTATCGCAATGTTTTATTTAAATATAGGACTAGTATGGCTAATCTACTTCTGTGCAGTGAACACTTTGAAGAATGGATAGTACGTTACTAGCTGTCGTTAGCTAACCTTACATTGGCTAGGAAATATCGTGGCATGTTAAATTCTGTTCCAGGCAACTTTTCATATTCTCATATATTTATACAGCTAACGTTAGATAGCTGCTAGCTAAAGCTGCATGTTTTTTTTTTGTTTAATTATTACAAGAGTCACGTTAGCTGTATGTCTAAACTCTGTTTTGTTATGCAGATTACAAGATAATCAACAAAATTGGAGAAGGGACATTTTCAGAAGTGGTGAAGGCTCAAAGCCTGAAAGATGGGAAATATTATGCGTGTAAAACGATGAAGCAGTCACTCAGCAGGTAACTAACTATCAGGTGTGCTGTCTTAATTGTTCTGCCTGCTGTTTGCCTTGAGCTGCTCTACGTCCTCTGTGTGTGTGGACCCTTGCCTTGAAACTTGAGCTAGCAGGATGACACCCCTGCCTATCCAACTGGAAGTCACTGTCAACATACCCTGACTGTGACCTTGAGTTCGGCTAGGGACAATGTTGCTTTTTAGAACAGATTTTTCTAAGCCTGTACATTAACGTTTAACCTGTATACCTAACTACTCTCAATTTTGTGAATTGTCTTTGAAAATAAGTCCTGACATGATGATACATGTTCTCTACAATACAACACGTGTTGGTGGTTATCAGTCAGTTAAAGAGTTAATAACAGGTTTCGCCACATGGTTTTATTGTTTGTTGCTCAGCCTGGAACAGGCCAACAACCTGCGAGAAGTCCAGGCCATGAAAAGACTAAACCCTCACCCAAACATCATTCAGCTGCATGAATTGATATTGTGAGTACAATGTTTGTCCCTGTCTTTTGAATTGTTTGTGCGAAGCCTCAACTGAACAACAACATGATCATTTTTGTCTGATTCATTCAATGTGTTACAGTGACAAAGAGTCAGGGACTCTGTCCTTGATATGTGAGCTGATGGAGATGAACATCTATGAGTTCATACGAGGTCAGAGACACAGTGAAACTGTTACTGTGAATGACATAAAACCTCTACCACAACTGTAACTACAGCACATCAAATTCTATTCCCCATTCAGTTATCTTGTGCATTCCTAACTTGTCTCACTTGCAGGGAGGCAGCAACCTTTGCCAGAAAGTAAAATCAGACACTACATGTACCAACTTTGCAAGTCACTCGATCATATGCATAGGTAAGAATGAAAATATGGAGTCGGGATCTTGTCCGTGTATAAATACATTTCCTACAGACCTTTTCACTGGCACAGAGGGGGTTTTAAGGGTCTATTTTTGTTGTTGCTTCCCCTAAAACTGAACAGTTGTACTGTGTTGTTATCTTGGTACAGCAACGGGATCTTTCACCGGGACGTTAAGCCAGAGAACATTCTAATCAAAGTAAGTCAACATTTATTTATTCTTTTTATTATGATGCTAAAAACCTTGCCTGCTGATTTGGTAAATCAGAACTGTTACTGTTACATTGTTTACCATATGTTGTCCATGACTTGGTTGGTTGCTTCCATAGCACGACGTGCTCAAACTTGGAGACTTTGGCTCATGCAGGAGTTTGCACTCCAAGCCCCCCCACACAGAGTACATCTCCACCCGCTGGTACAGAGCCCCAGAGTGCCTCCTCACAGACGGCTATTACTCACACAAGATGGACATGTGGAGTGTAGGATGTGTTTTCTACGAGATCATCAGGTACTTTTCATCTATCATCAAATTAGATACAGAACTGCTTATGTCCATTCCAGTAGGAGACTTTGGTTATGGCCTTAGTGTTGTGTTCCTCTACAGTCGACGCCACAGACATTCGTGAACAGCTGCTGTCGTGTAAATAGCCTTGATGACATCACAGACGAGCATGTTTGTGTATTTCAGTCTCAGCCCTCTGTTTCCGGGAAGCAATGAGTTGGATCAGGTGACCAAGATCCACGATGTTTTGGGTACACCTGACAACAGTCTCCTTCAAAAATTCCCTCAGTACGTTTGTTAGATACGCTTATCATGTAATGAAGACCAATGACTTACAGTATGTTCAGTGGAAACTATTGTCCTCAGTGACAGTGTTGTACATACATTTTTTGACAGGTCTAGGGCGATGCGTTTTGACTTCCCTCTGCGGAAAGGCAGTGGAATATCTCAGCTCATCCCAAACTGTTCGGCACCCAGTCTGTCATTGCTCTACCAGATGCTGACCTACGACCCAGAGGAGCGCATTGGTGCAAGAGCGGCGCTACAGCACATATTTTTTAGAGAGCTACGGTAAGCACACAAACTGTACTGTATAAAAACAGACATACTGTGTTTTATAATTGTAGTATGTGTAGTGTGAGAAAGTATTTAATTGAATTCATATGGTAAATGCGATCTTCCCTCCTCCTGTCCTTGTCTCAGGCTGGCGGAGAGGAGAGCTGATAGTCTGCGCAGGGCCATTATGACTGTAGAGGGAGGAGAGAGCAGTGGGACCCCCAACTCTGTGGATCACCTGCGGCGCATGGCCAGACAGGGCAGGAGGCAGGTAAGAGACAGACACATCTCCTAAAAAGGTTGACCCTACATCACATTTTATGAGTAATCAACCACATTATAAAAGGTAGGATAAAATGTCTTAATATGCTACATACTGGGAAAACGACAAAACATTCCATAATTTGGATGTACTTTGCCCTACTATGATGGTAGGTCCTTTATGATGGAATAATCTTCTTCTGTTTTGCAGCACAACATAAAGCACGTTGCCGAGCCTCTGATCAGACGCAACGCCCCACATGTGGAATTACCAAAGCTCAATGTGGTAGTGCCTGCACCCCAGATTACCTACCCTGTTAGCACAGTGCCAGTTCTCACCATCACTCACCGTGGGTCCCTCCCAGCCATCACATCAAAAAAGTGCCACTCCCGGTTGACTAAGGTAAACACACTGTATTACGGTGTACATTTTAGGACATCCCTATGGGAAAGGGGGATACGTAGTCAGTTGTACAACTGAAATGTGTCATTTGCATTTAACCCAACCCCTCTGAATCAGAGAGGTGCGGGGGGGCTGCCTTAATCGACATCCATGTCTTCGGTGCTCAGGGAGCAGTGGGTTAACTGTCTTGCTCAGGGGCAGAACGACCAATTTAAAATAAAAATGTATTACCTTGTCAGCTCGGGGATTCGATCCAGCAACCTTTCGGTTACTGGCCCCAACGCTCTAATCACTAGTATGTCTACTCCCTTCGACAAAATGTCCTGTACAGACATGACTTTATTGCCCATCTTAAATAACATCTGAGGCTGTATGTGTCAAGAATCTCAGAGTAGGAGTGCTGGTCTAGGATCAGACCCCATCCGTCCATGTAATCTTATTCATTATGATCTAAAAAAGCTACACACATCCTAGATCAGCATTCCTACTCTGAGACCCTTGATTTACAGCCTCAGGACTTAATAGAATAGCGTGTTGTTCATATTTCTTTTAACCCCTGTATTTTTTCTCTTTACCCAACAGCCAAGGGATGAATCCCACTGCTCTGCTTTCAAGACCTACTACATGCCTCCTCTGGATAGGAAACCTGGTGGCTACTGAGAGCCCCAATTCTTAACTGTTGCTGTTCAACAGACCTGTTGTACCTGCTGTACATACTCTGATCTGATTTTTAAAAATTTGGTTAGACATTGTTGAACAAAGCTACTTAGCTACTTCATAGCCTGCTGCTTTCTTATAAGCAATGCTAACATGGTGTTGGACAAAGGAATGTCCCATAGCAATAATTACCAGGGTTCATTTGTATAAGTCATCATTCTGGCACATGAAATACAACATAATCCACAAAGTATATTTGACTCTGTCATCAGTGTTAGGCAAATGAGAAGATGCCTATTGACCGTTAATAACCCAACCATTTCCTAACTAGTTGTGTCATGTTCTTAACAGCTCAAAAGTGAGCAAATGACTACTCACATGCAAAGCAGAACTTCAAGGACGAGCTCTGATATACTGAATGTACAAAACATTAGGAACACCTGCTCTTTCCATGACAGACTGACAATGTGAATCCAGGTGAACGCTATGATCCCTTATTGATGTCACTTGTTAAATCCACTTCAATCAGTGTAGATGAAGGGGAGGAAATGGGTTAAAGAAGGATTTTTAAGCCTTGAGACATGGATTGTGTATGTGTGCCATTCAGTGGGTGAAGGGGCAAAATAAAATATTTAAGTGCCTTTGAACAGGGTATGGTAGTAGGTGCCAGGCGCACCAGTTTGTGTTAGGAACTGCAACAATGCTCGGTTTTTCCACGCTCAACAGATTCCCGTGTGTATCAAGAATGGTCCACCACCCAAAGGACATCCATCCAACTTGACAACTGTGGGAAGCATTAGTCAACATGGGACAGCATTCTTGCAAAACACTTTCAACAACTTGTAGAGTCCATTCAATGAGAAATATGAGGCTGTTCTGAGGGCAAAAGCAGGGGGTGCAACTCTATGTTCCTAATGTTTTGTACACTCTGTATTTAATACAAATCTTCTGAAAGATCAGGTGTTAGTTCCTTGGTAAGTTCATTGATTCAGCACAGTGCATTGTATCCCAGTGCTAGATCAAATTTGATTTTTGGAAATTCTCTTTTTTGTTGCTCACAGAGCATATCTTCATGATACAATCAAAATTGTAGATTTCCTAGATCACCTGCGTCTTCCAAAGCAATAGTCAAGTACATGACAATTACAAAAGTAACCAACTCCATAAACTCTCAATGTTTTAGTATCGCCCCTGGGTCTGGAGGGCCGCATGCACGTCATGTTTTTGATTTAACCAACCCGGAAGACCAGGTGGGTTGAATATATCACTAAACTGATCAATTACCTCAGTTGATCAGGTGTGGTGCCTAGTTGGAACAAAATCCTTCAGTTCCATCAGAAACAGGGTTGCCTACCCCTGTACGACTGCATTGCCATAAGAGTATAACATGTATACACTATTGAGAAAAAGCAACCTATTTTGTAAGTTCTGTGAATGTTTTGCCTTTTGTTCTATGACATAAGATTTTCCAATACCGTGACAGACTGTTTAAGTCATTTGAGACAGAGGTATTATTGTACATAATGACAATGACAAGGCATATACAGGGTACGCCCATACTTATCCCAGCACGTATTGTATGGGAACAAGCAAAGTGAAAGTGTGTTTCATGATGTGTATCTTATCTTTACAACCCAAATGTAAAAACATTTCACCAAGTTCTTATAAAAATCAATCTGCACAATACATTTACAATAAAAATGGACAAACAAAATCAGTAACAATACAAGTGTAATAGAATATACCTTTTTAATGAAGAATAAAAAAAATGGTCAAATGTTAACCACAATCAAAAAATATATTCACTTCACCATTCGTTCCTTCTGTGGTTAGTGTGGAGTCACTTAAACCCTTAAATAGGTGTCACATGGAACAAGGTCCTACTGTGGGTCTTTTGGGACACATAGAAAAGCATTGCTGATGGTAAGCAAAATATATATTTTCTTTATCATAGTCTAAGACTTCCTGAGCTTCATAATATTTGTGAAGTTGACAGCAGCTTTGTCTGACTTCTGCACATTGTGATTATTTTAAGCGTTTATTTCGAGCATTTAATACGTTAATCTCGTATATCAAAATACATCTGGATGAATTTTGTACAAGAGAAAAGAATGCATACTCAAGATTTTAATATAATTAATGTATATTTTTCTGCATTAGAAATATAACCAATTTCCTCAAATGATTAGAACTTACACTACAGTAATAATTTACTATTACCCCGATCACTCACTGAATTCCAATAATACGATTTAAAGCAGATTTAAATTAGAAATAATTACAATAAATGCTTAAAGAAAAACCCTACACAGAAAAAATATTTTGGTATTTGTTTCATTAGTCCATTGTTGATATAGTCCGAAAATGTTTTGCATGTTAAGATATACAGTACCAGTCGAAAGTTTGGACACACCTACTCAATCCAGGGTTTTTCAGATTTTTTAAAACTATTTTTCTACATTGTAGAATAATAGAGAAGACACCAAAACTATGAAATAACACTTATGGAATCATGTGTTAAACAAATCAAAATATATTTGCGATTCTTCAAAGTAGCCACCCTTTGCCTTTGACAGCTTTGCACACTTTTGGAATGCATTTCAATTAACAGGTGTGCCTTGTTAAAAGTACATTTGTGGAATTCTTTCCTTCTTAAATTCGAGCCAATCAGTTGTGCTGTGACAAGGTAGAGCTGGTATACAGAAGATAGCCCTATTTGGGAAAACACCAAGTCTATATTATGGCAAGAGCAGCTCAAATAAGCATAGATCAAACATTACATCATTACTTTAAGACATACGGAACATTTCAGGAACTTTGAACGTTTCTTCAAGTGCAGTCGCTAAAACAATCAAGCGCTATGATGAAACTGGCTCTCATGAGGACCGCCACAGGAAAGGAAGACCCAGAGTTACCTCTGCTGCAGAGGATAGGTTCATTAGAGTTCCCAGTTTTACTGTACCAGCCAAATAAATACTTCACGGAGTTCAAGTAACAGACATCAACATTAGGGAAAGGAGGATACCTAGTCAGTTGTACAACAGAATGACTTCAACTGAAATGTGTCATCTGCATTTAACCCAAACCCTCTGAAATCAGAGAGGTGCGGGGGGCTGCCTTAAATTGGCATCCACGCTTTCGCTTTCTGCGCCTTCCTCAGGGGCAGAACGACAGATTTTTGTTTTTGGTCTACCATCTGCCACACTGATTTTTTACCTTGTCAGCTCGGGGATATGGTTACTGGCCCAACACTCTAACCACTAGGCTACCTGCCACCCCTTATTACACGAATCAGGCCTTCATGGTCAAATTGCAGCAAAGAAACCACTACTAAAGTACACCAATAAGAAGAAGAGACTTGCTTGGGCCAAGAAACACGAGTAATGGACATTAGACCGGTAGAAATTTGTCCTTTGGTCTGATTAGTCCAAATGGGAGATTTTTGGTTTCAACCGCCGTGTTTTTGTGAGATGTAGAGTAGGTGAACGGTCTCTGAATGTGTGGTTCCCACCGTGAAGCACAGAGGAGGTAGTGTGATGGTGCTTTGTGGGTGACACTGATTTATTTAGAATTCAAGGCACACTTCACCAGCATGGCTACCACAGCATTCTGCAGCGATACGCCATCCCAGCTGGTTTGTGCTTAGTGGGACTATCATTTGTTTTTCAACAGGACAATGACCCGACACACCTCCAGACTGTGTGAGGGCTATTCGATCAGTAAGGAAAGTGATGGAGTGCTGCATCAGATGACCTGGCCTCCACAATAAACCGACCTCAACACAATTGAGATGGTTTGGGATGAGTTGGACCGCAGAGTGAAGAAAAAGCAGCCAACAAGTGCTCAGCATGTGGGAACTCCTTCAAGACTGTTGGAAAAGCATTCCCGGTGAAGCTGGTTGAGAGAATGCCAAGCGTGTGCAAAGCTGTCATCAAGGTAAAGGGTGGCTACTTTGAAGTATTTCAAATATGTTTTGATTTGTTTAACACTTTTTTTAGTTACTATATGATTCCATATGTGTTATGTAATTGTTTATGTCTTTACTATTATTCTACAATGAAGAAAATAGCAAAAATAAAAGAAAAATCCTTGAATGAGTAGATGTCTAAACCTTTGACTTGTACTGTATAACTTAAAAGTACAGAAATTCAGCCGGTATATTTAATTTAGAAAGTTACACATCTTGAAAACTTGATTGCTGACATGCAAAACATTGGGACTATATAAAACAAAATAAACAAAAATATAGTTTTCGGGTAGAGTCTCCGTTTACTAGATATAAAAGGTTTTTAATTATTTCTCCTCCTAACAGCTGTCAGAGTTATTGCACACCCAAAATGTAAAGCCATTTCCTCTAATAAACTATACTGAACAAAAATAAAACGTAACATGCTACAATTTAAGGATTTTACTGAGTTACAGTTCATAGAAGGAAATCAGTCAATTGAAATACATCCATTAGGCCCTAGACTATGGATTTCACATGGTCCTTCTGTAGCTCAGTTGGTAGAGCATGGCGCTTGTAACACCAGGGTAGTGGGTTCGATCCCCGGGACCACCCATATGTAGAATGTATGCACACATGACTGTAAGTCGCTTTGGATAAAAGCGTCTGCTAAATGGCATATATTATATTATTATTATACATGACTGGATAGGGGCGCAGCCACGAGTGGGCATAGGCCCACCCACTTGGGAGCTAGGACCGGCCAATCAGAATACGTTTTTCCCCACAAAAGGGCTTTATTACAGACAGAAATACTTCTGAGAATCCCCCACCATTCCTCAGATGATCCCACAGGTGAAGAAGCCGGATGTGGAGGTCCTGGGCTGGTGTGGTCACACATGGTCCGTGACCTACGGTTGTGAGGCCAGTTGGCTGTACTGCCAAATGCTCTAAAATGACATTGGAGGCAGCTTATGGTAGAGAAATGAACATTACATTCTCTGGCAACAGCTCTGTTGGACATTTCTGCATGCCAATCGCACACTCCTTCAAAACTTGAGTGGCATTGTGTTGTGTGACAAATCTGCACATTTTAAAAAGTGGCCTTTGACTGTCCACAGTACATGGTGCACCTGTGTAATGATCAGGCTGTTAAATCAGCTTCTTGATATGCCACATCTGTCAGGTAGATGGATTATCTTGGCAAAGGAGAAATGCTCACTAACAGGGATGTAAACTAATATGCGCACAAAATTTGAGAGAAATAAGCTTCTTGTGCATATGGAACATTTTTGGAATCTTTTATTTCAGCTCATTAAAAATGGGACCAACATGTTCACTCACCAGACATGTCACCCATTGAGCATGTTTGGGATGCTCTGGATCAACAGCGTGTTCCAGTTCCCGCCAATATCCAGCAACTTCGCACAGCCATTGAGGGGCAACATTCCACAGGCCACAATCGACAGCCTGATCAACTCTATGTGAAGGAGATGTGTCACGCTGCATGAGGCAAATGGTGGTCATACCAGATACCGACTGGTTTTTCGATCCACGCCCCTACTTTTTTTGTTTGTTGGCATCTGACCAACAGATGCATGTCTGTATTCCCGGTAATGTGAAATCCATAGATTAGGGCCTTATGAATTTATTTAAATTGACTGATTTCCTTATATGAACTATAACACATTAAAATTGTTGAAATCGTTTCATGTTGTATTTATATTTTTGTTTAGTAATGACCGAGCTACAGACGATCACAGGTTTCGGTGTGCCTCGTCTTCCATTCAGAAGACAGTCTGTCATCATAGGTGTGGTTTTTGCAGTCACTTTAACAAAATCTGTGCAAAGTTCTCAATGGGGAGATTCTATAAAAATAAATAAAACACTTGTAAAGAATTTGGTTAGAGGTAAATCCTTGGATGCTAAAGGGTTAGTTCACTCAAATTTCATTTGTAAATCTTTTTTCTTACCTTGAATGCAGCCTATGAGCCAGGAGTGACTGCAAAAAAACCACACCTACGATGACTGAGACTGTCTGCTGAACGGAAGGCAAGGCACACTGAAACCTGTGATCGTCTGTAGCTAGGTCAAGAAAATAGTTGGGACACTAGCAATTTTGATACCTTTTGACAGTGCACATCTTCAAAATCATAAAGGCTAAACAAATGGATTTTTGTGTGCAGTTTTTAGACTATGGTTGGTGAGCAACTCATGGGACGCCATTACGTTACTGTAGCGGCTGGTGGCAGTCACTCCTGGTCCATGGACCACTTGCATAGGAATTATGAAAGTTGGGTGAACTCTCATTTTAAAACATAAGCATAATTTGATTGGTTTGCATCTAACTAAGCCAAGCTCAAAGTCCAGATGTGGGAGCGAAAAGAGACAAAAAAAACATTTTAAAAAATCCAGAAAATACATTAGAATCACTGTCCAAAATGTCTCCACACCCTTTCCATTTCTGTATTAGAATACTTCTACCATCTAGACCATGTGAATGATAACCAAAAAAGAAAGAGAGAATAGAAAAAGTAACAAGAGAAAGGAAAAAAAAACTTGCAATGCATTGTGGGGTGAAGAGCAGCACCAGGCTCTGGTGTAATGCAGGTTTCTTAGCAGCAGAAATAGTGCTGGCTATATTATCGTTCCACTGGGAGAGACTGCTTGCTTTTGGGATGACAAACCCTGGAAAGGAAAACAAGGATATTTGACATTGGGGAAAGTTTTCAAAGCATCAAATGAATCACCACCCCCCATCTTCCTTCTACCACTTTCCTGCATTCAAATGGCCTTTGCACAGCAGTTAGTGAGTGCATGATGCAGTGAATATAATGGATTAACGTAGAAAGCTGAAAGAATCTGTGTAGTGGGTGAGCGGGCAGAGGTCTTGCTTGGTTATGCTGCGGTGCATTGTGGGATGGTAATGAGTCAATATGGTTGTTTTCGAACCGATGCACACTAACACCCTCGGTTGTGATCAATGTCTTCTTTCCACTGATAAGGAGGGCTGCCTAAGTGCACTTACTTATCCACCAGGTGACTTGATTGTACATTATACAAGTGTCTAACCATGATTCATATTTTGAAAATGTAATGGGCTTTGCATGGGGTGGCAGATGAACACAAAACTCACACACATACAGACCGATTTGAGATGTGACATACTGCATGTGTAGGAGATCCCAACACAATGCTGTCCAAAATGTCCACAAATATACTAAAGTTTTCAAAATGGATCCTTGCAGTGCCAAAACTAACCACAGAGAGAAATGCATGGGTATTATGCAGAACTTAAATTATATTCAAAAAGAACTTACCACTTTTCCAGGCCTCGCCCATGTCCAAATAAATCCCTCCTGACAAGCTGTCACTATACAGTCCTCAAGAAATATTAAGACAGTCAGTCTCTCATGTGCTATCTTTTTACAGATAAGAGGCTCTAGTAGGGGTAGGTCTTCCATGCGGGGACAGAGCGGTGTCCCCAGAGTCTTTGCAGGGTCTGTTCTGGATTTGGTGAGCATGTTGAGCTTGTCACTGCTCTTGCTGCTAATGTGACCCATGCTGTGGTTCCGTTTGTGGTCCGTCTCCTGGTGCTGCTCTTTGCGATCATGAAGGGAGAGCGTTGCGAACTTGCTGACACCCGAGGCGATGGCACTGCTCTTGTTGTTGGCAGTCATAGCTGGCGAGTGCGGTAAGCTGTTGGAGCGTGGCAGGGGAGAGGAGAGGGAGTTACTGGGGGTGTTGGCGCCGCTATCATTCGTGCTAGGGTTATTACTCACATTGTTCACTATGTCACCAGCGACTTCACCTCCCGCCGGGGTGCTGGTAGCGTTCATCACATTGGTGTGTGTTCTTGTCCGGGAAAGCGGGAGGTGGGGGAAAAGTATATCTTCTGTGAGGTCCCACAAGCACAGCTGAGTGTCCTGGCCCACTGAGCCAAACCTGTACGTGGTGTGTACTGTCCGACTGTCTGTGGAGTTGCGTTTGGAGAGCCGGGACTGCGTACTGTTGGCCCGGTCGCGACCAAAGTGGAGGCCCTGGAAGTCCTCGTCGCTGCCGTTGAACTCCATAGGGTCCGCATCCTCCACGCTGGTTGTGTAGTGGTCAAACGCCACCACGCTGACCCATGATTTGTGTCCGTGACCGCGCGCGATAACCCGGCAGTCCACAAACGACCACACAGTCACCAGATCATCCTCGCCCCCCGCGACAATGTACTTTCCGTCCGGACTCCAGCACATGCACAGCAGACCCCCAAAGTAGCTTTTCATGGTCCCGTGCAGCTCCACCGCGTCAAAGTTGAAGACCCGAAGGAAGCCGTCCTGGCTGACACACGCCAGAAACTTCCCGTCGGGTGAAAAGGCAAACTCGTTGAGCGCTCCCTCGCCCACCGTCCATTTGAGCAAAGGGTTGCGCGTGGATTTGCTCTTACACGTGTGCACCGAGTAGTTCTTGCCCTGTTTGAGCAACTGGTAGTGAGGCGCCGTGGTGCCGCACGTGTTTTCTACGTTGTACAAGTACATGTTTCCACTGGAATGAGCGACTAGGAACAACCTCTCTAAGCCGGGCACCCATTTTACACAAGTCACTCTGGATTTGTCTATTAGTCTCTGGGGAAAACATTTTGGGAGAGAAAGGGAGGAGGGAGAGAAGGAACAAAACATGTTCAAATGCAAATGTAAGAAACAATGGCTTTCATTGAGTTATGTCAAAAAAATGTACATTTGAAGTCAGTAACTAAACACCCTTTCTCTCTCTACCCCAATCTATGGTGGTCTTGGCCAATCACAGCTTTATGTGCCTTTACATTTCATTTGGAGACTTTCATGACAACTTACTTCCTCATTGAAGAGCTTGCTGGTCTCCCTCTTGATGGGGTCGATGAGCTGCACTTGGCCTGCCGAGAAGCCCACCAGCAGGGAGACGCTGTCCGCCGTGGCCGTCAGGTGGTTGAAGTCATGACATGTGGGCTGTGTTCCCTTGTATATCCTCTTGTCGATAGGCTTGCTCAAGTCAGCCGCCTGAAAGAAAAGAGTACAAAAAAAAAAGAAAAAAAGTGAGATATGATTACTGCCCTAATCTTTTCAGTGTTGTGTGTATTCGGCTCCTGGTCAAATCGCAGATCAAAGCATCAAGGGTGGCATGCAAAAGCAACGAAGCCAACCTGAGTAGAGTGCTCATGATGACACAGAATGCTTTGAACATGACAGCAAACACAAAAGGCCTTTTGAAGTGGTAACTAGGTCTATGACGCGGCCTTTGAAGTCAATAGTTAATTGTGTTACAGTACAATCAATTGTAATAATCAGAGGACATCAACAAGACACCCTTAAAAAAATATCTTCCTGAAATAAAGGCCTAACATAACAATGTAGGGGGGGGGGGCTTGATGCGGTGTGTTATGAACAATACTGACATAAAGAATCAGACCAGGGCATGCAACTCTAGCCTTTTAAGTTTGTGCTTTATTCAAAATGCCTCAGGGGCACAGTGAGTTTACTAGCAGCAGATCGGAAAGTTTTCGAGTGGGAAAGTTCTCTTGTGTCTCCAGACAGCTCAGCTGTTTCTGCATAGGCCTATTCCAACCATAGGCCAATATGGTATATTCCAGTTAGGGTATGTCGGTAACGTACACTTTTTAGCATTTAAAAAATATATTTTTACTTTATTTAACTAGGCAAGTCAGTTACGAACAAATTCTTATTTACAATGAGGGCCTACCAAAAGGCCTCCTGCTGGGACGGGATTATTTTTTAAATAATAAAATATAGGACAAAACACATAGCACGACAAGAGAGACAACACTACATAAAGAGAGACCTAAGACAACAACTTAGCAAGGCAGCAACACATGACAACACAACATGCTAGCAACACAACATGGTAGCAGCACAAACATTATTGGGCACAGACAACAGCACAAAAGGCAAGAAGGTAGAGACAACAATACATCACGCAAAGCAGCCACAACTGTCAGTATGAGTGTCCACGATTGAATCTTTGAATGAAGAGTTTAAGATAAAACTGTCCAGTTTGAGTGTTTCTTGCAGCTCGTTCCAGTCACTAGCTGCAGCAAACTGAAAAGAGGAGGGACCCAGGGATGTGTGTGCTTTGGAGACATTTAACAGAATGTGACTGGCAGAACAGCTGTTGTATGTGGAGGATGAGGGCTGCAGTAGATATCTGATAGGGGGAGTGAAGCCTAAGAGGGTTTTATAAATAAGCATCAACCAGTGGGTCTTGCGACAGGTAAACAGAGATGACCAGTTTACAGAGGAGTATAGAGTGCAGTGAAGTGTCCTATAAGGAGCATTGGTGGCAAATATGATGGCCGAATGGTAAGAACATCAAGCCGCTCGAGAGCACCCTTACCTGCCGATCTATAAATTACGTCTCCGTAATCTAGCATGGGTAGGATGGTCATCTGAATCAGGGTTAGTTTGGCAGCTGGGGTGAAAGAGGAGGGATTACAATAGAGGAAACCAAGTCTAGATGCAACCTTAGCCTGCAGCTTTGATATGTGCTGAGAGAAGGACAGTGTACGGTCTAGCCATACTCCCATGTACTTGTATGAGGTGACTACTTCAAGCTCTAAACCCTCAGAGGTAGTAATCACACCAGTGAAGAGAGGGGCATTCTTCTTATCAAACCACAATACCTTTGTTTTGGAGGTGTTCAGAACAAGGTTAAGGGTAGAGAAAGCTTGTTGGACACTAAGAAAGCTTTGTTGTAGAGCATTTAACACAAAATCCAGCTGAGTATAAGACTATCATCTGCACATAAATGGATGAGAGCTTCCTACTGCCTGAGCTATGTTGTTGATGTAAATTGAGAAGAGCGTGGGGCCTAGGACCAAGCCTTGGGGTACACCCTTGGTGATAGGCAGTGGCTGAGACAGCAGATGTTCTGACTTTATACACTGCACTCTTTGAGGGATCTTTGGCTAGGTTTACTAACTACCTCTCTCAGAGACACTAACACTCCTTAGCCGGCCCACAAGAATGGAATGGTCACCCTTATCAAATTCAATAAAAATAGCAGCACAACATTGCTTAGAATCAAGGGCAATGACGACATCATTAAGGTACCTCTTGAAGCTAGGGTGCACTATTTTTATGTTTGGAAAAATTGTGTTCCCAAAGTAAACGGCCTATTTCTCAGGAACAGATGCTAGAATATGCATATAATTGACAGATTGGGATAGAAAACACTCTAAAGTTTCCAAAACGGTCAAAATTTTGTCTGTGAGTTAAACAGAACTGATATTGCAGGCTAAAACCTAACAAAAATCCAATCAGGAAGTGCCCCTGTTTTTGAAGTCTCTCAGTTCTTATGCATCCCGATTGCGCATTTAAAGGGATATCAACCATATTCCCTTTTCTGTGGCTTCCCTAAGGTGTCAACAGTCTTTAGACAGAGTTTCAGGCTTTTATTTTGAAAAATGAGCGTGAAGGATCACATTGCGTAAGTGGACAGGTGGGGGCTCTCAGAGTAAGTTGGTGCGCAATTGAGTAAGACAGCCATTGTTCCTCCCGCTGTTATGGAAAAAGCTACACACTCGGTTGATATATTATCGAATATATATTTTAAAAACTACCTGAGGAATGATTATAAAAAACATTTGACATGTTTATGTGGACATTATGGAGACTATTTGGAATTTCCGTCTGCGTTGTCGTGACCACTCTTTCCTGTGGATTTCTGAACATAACGCGACAATTAAATGGAGGTATTTTGGGTATAAAAATAATCTTTATGGAACATTTGCTGTGTAACTGGGAGTCTCGTGAGTGAAAACATCCAAAGATCAAAGGTAAATGGTTAATTTGATTGCTTTTCTGATTTTCGTGACCAAGCTTCCTGATGCTAAGTGTACATAATGCTAGGCTATCAATAAACTTACAACGCTTACAACGCAATCCAAGCGCTCACAGCGCTTGGATTGCTTTCGCTGTAAAGCATAATTTCAAAATCTGAGACGACAGGGTGATTAACAAAAGGCTAAGCTGTGTTTCCCTATATTGCACTTGTGATTTCATGAATATGAATACTTTCTAGTAATATTATTTGACTATGCTATTCAGCGTTGCTGATGACAATTATCCCGGATCCGGGAAGGGTGGTTCAAAGAGGTTAAGGGACATTTAAGGTTGCAGTGACACAATCCATAACCTGAGGGGAAACCAGATTGCATACCAGAGAGAATACTATAGACATCAAGAAAGCCAGTCAGTGGATTATTGACATGTTTTGATAAACGGAGCAAAATAGAATTTATGCGCCTGTATAGTCCTTGTGAATATTGTAGATGTTTAGATCTATTTACACACTTGGAATAAATGAAAAACTAGAGACTTGATCTACTATCTGCCACACTGAGGAAAATAGGATCAAGCACCTGTAGTCCTGCATTATCAACTTGTCATGTCCAAAAGTTCACAGCAACTCACTCACTAAGATGCCCCTCTGTCTGACTGAACTCCAGGAAGCACTTCCTGTCACCACACCGACACATCATTGGAAGTTAATGCAAAACCATTCAATGGAAATCTTGTATGCAGATTTCGATTCGGGTTATATAACATCTTCATATGTATGTAAATTTGAAGTAATTGTGCAAATTAATTCACAAACAACACCTTGTTCTTGACACCACAACTGTTGTTTAAGCAGTCATGTAGCTAGCTTAACACCTTTCAAGGCTAGATTTCCTAGGTCACATCAGACAGGGCATCCGTGCACTGTAAGTCATCACCCAAGTGGAAGTACAAATAGGGGTCACACTTGTGATTTCACGAGCATGCATTCACTGCCAATTTTGGGATTCTAGCCAAATGTCCACCATGTCCATGGTGCGTTGTTAGGTGTTACATCTGACAGTCACCGTTAGGTTTAGAGTTAGCCAGTCTGCTAGCTGGCTCGCTGTGCATACCACAACACTTTTGGACGAGGTGGACTGTGCAATGAGAACAGACTGGTGGTGCTATTAGGACACAGTGCTGTGCATTAGTCATACACCATGAAAATTGGACAACACTGACCTGTGGTCATCAATTAAGACACATGAATTATAAGTAAGCTGTCATAATAATGTTTAGCTACCAACCTTTCTAACGCCTTTGTAGATGTAGAAGTACAGTTCCCGGCCCACATTAAAACATATTCTGTCACCGTTACCAGACTGATCATTGACGTTGACGAAGGAGACTTTGACCGGGTTTGAACCCTGGGAATTAAAAGGCACCCTGTTGGGGCGGCTATATTCGGAGTGAGTGAGGAGTTTATAGACGCCTTCCCGTGTATTGAACTGAGTTTTAATTTCGTTCAACTCCTTCCCTCCTCCCTCCGCCGCCATCTTTAAAATGAACAATAACATTCATCCTTCCTCGAGCCCGGATCTTACGCATGGAGCATGCGCATCACCGTTCATGGGTAACTTGGGAGTCGACTCGCGCAAGTGAGTGTGACCTATTCAAATGGACAGGGGTTGAACAGATGAGAACCATTAAAACATGTTTTTTGTTCCAATTGAGGTTTAATACTGGCAAACTCACGTTTATCTCCTTGGTAAACGAGGCATGAAGGTAAAATTACCTGTTTGAAATGAACCAATGAAAACTAATAAACCAGTCAATCAATTCACAGCAGTCAGCTGAGATGCTGACAAGGCGCACCTGCCCAAATCTGTGAAGTTGGTGGTCAATCAAAGAACCATGGCGACAACGAACCCGCAGCAGCAACACTCAATTCCAGGTAATTTTGGATGAATTGAGTGTCAGTGTTTACAGATGGTAGTGAACAATGTAAACCAAATGCATATAGACTTATGCACATTATGTTTTCATCCGAATAGACGTGCGTTTCTATAGAAAAACCTTGTTTTTAAACGTGAAGAGTTTAACCAATGTTTTTACAAAAACGTGGGTCTTTCATCACAGAAGGCCAATTGAGGTGACGTTATGAATTGGGATGACAGAAACTAATTAGGCCTACTGATGGTTTACCTTATAAAATATACATATGGATTTATTTTATTCGCAGGTTTTCCTGATGACAGTCTTGTTGAAAGTGGCCCCAGTAGTATGGATAAGCTTGCATTCAAATACATGGTGAGGAAATTCAAAGATTCAGTTGTATGCACATTTAGTATATTCTAGACGGTCAGTCAACGCCTGTAGCATAGGTAAACGTTATTGTGACACAACTTTAAGGTGAGTAATATGTAATAGCTCTTCTTTCTTCCCCTATTTTATTGTAGGAGCTGTGTAAAGTGGAGTCCAGTACTGATTCCGAATCAGATGTCAGTCCAAGATGGTCTGATACCAGCACCATGGTAATAGTCTCATTGTATGTCCTTTTGACTGACAGTGTTATGGTAGGCAGTCTACAATAATGAACATGCATGCCGTTAACTCTCAAACTCTACCCTTATGAAAGACTGCAGTCTTTGTTGTATGGATAGGCAGCATTCATCCACGAAATGACTTCCGCTACACTGACGCACAGGTGGTGGCCTCTCATCTTCCGTAAACAAGCGCAATAACATGGAGATATGACTGTGTGGGAACACTAGACCTATCAATGTGTATCAATTGAACTTTTTTTTTTACTGATGAAAGTTAAGTCCCTTATGCTTCCAAAAACTTATAGTGACTCATGTCAATGTTCAGATTGAGCATCGTGCTCTTAAACAACTTTGTGCAATGGAACTGAGTCATGACCAAGAACTAGCATGCCCTCACCTTATAAATAAGGGTTAACTTGTATCAAAGTTACCAGACTAAAGTTATGAACTTGAACTAGTTTCTACAATGTTACTCTGATCAGGGATGTGGAAGTAGTGCGGCAGAGAGCAGACAACCCATTCAAAGGACGCTAACATGTTCACACAAGCCGGTGGGACGATATTCGTGGCTTTCTTTGGTAAGTAGGATTGCAATTCACAAGCATTGATGAGCAAATCACTTACATTCATACTATACTTAACAGTATAAAATACCCGTCTCGCTTCAGTCCTTGGACCCATATGACGGGAGCTCAGAAGATTCGGACGAGTCTATAGCTGGCCCCAGGCGACCGAGGCAGGGGAGCTGCAGGTATTGGGGCAGGAGCCAAAGAAGGAAGAATCCCACTGTCATCCTCAAAGAAGTGATCAAAAGTGGTGGTCCAACAGAGCCTCATCTCATTGATGTCCAGATGAAGTCAGCAAGTGACTCTGAGCTATGGACATGCAGCCACATGGATACCATGTCATCCTGCAGCCACAGCAAGGGGCGGGGCCCTATGGCAGAGACATCTGCAGACTCAGTGCTCACTACTAAATCTTCACCTTGCACACCTGCGTTTCCCACTTTTGTGGGGGCAGCAACTTCGCTCCCCAAAGTCCAGATACCAGAGAAATCTCCCGACAGTACTATCCTCCTCAGGGGTGTCTTCAAAAGGAAGTTAAGTCTTCCAGGAACAGAGGCACTACAAGATTGTTACCACAGGAAGAAGCAGTGTGTCACCAAAATGGAGGCTGGGGATTCTCCTCCTGAGGTGAGCTGGTCCATGACCAGAAACACCCCCCTAGCCTAGAGACACTATTGCTTATACTTGCTTATCTACACAGGTGGCTAGGAGCCGTTTCTGGACAGGGTCATGACACTGGAAAAACGGGGACACTTGACCTTTCTCTGCAGAACAAGTAGACTAGGTGATAACAATGTATTAAGGCTATGCAAGTTAACTAGGAGAATGTGTCACGTTATTTCTTCACATAGATGCACTTTTTTTTTTACACTAAATTTAATAACTTAAGTCTCACACATGTAAAGAATAACATTCCATATTAATTTGCATTGCTATATTGTTCATTGGTGCTGTATATTTGGCTAGTTCTATTGTATGGTAGTGGTAGACAGATTTGCTTTAGACTATTAAATAAAGCTGTACTACCAAATTGACTACATTTTTATGAGTCCTTAATTATTACAAGGCATCTCTCCAGACAGCTCCCCTCAATGTCAATTCATTGGGTGCATTCCAAATGAGAATGGCAAACTTCAGAATCGTCTGTAGATATGAGAGGCTTGAACAATTATCCTATTGAGAAAATTCCACATTCAAAGGGGCTAGTGTGCATGTAATTCAGCCTACAGAATGCAGAACGATGAATCTAATCCCACAGTGGAAGTAAAATGCTCAGGTTTAGCCCCTCATATCTGAAGATAGATAAACAGCAATATGGCTGCTATGCATTTTAAAGATCATGGACCATAGTCAAAAACAAACTATACCCAGTCTGTTAGCCATGTTAAACCATTGATACTTTATTTTCCATGTCATTTACGCCATCATAACATACAGAATCCTTCATAAAAATTGTTACCTCTTTCCAACTTCCCTTTCACAATCCAACTGACCACATTACTCAAGACTTTCTTCCACTTACCAATGACTTAATGTTACTTCTCCAACTAGTTACTTGACTACATTACCCTGTGGACTACACTAGGAATAAGTGATTAATAGGAATGATGAATAAAATAATTTCCAGAGTCTACTCTGTGCAGAGCACTGCCACTCCACGCTCGTAGAAGTTGTGAGGGTCTTCCTTGGTGGCGATGTCAAAGTCCACGGTGAAGATGAGATCAGCTCTGGTGAAGTTCAGATATACCGGGAGAGTGACCTGTGGGAATGACGGATATACAAGAGAGTGGTTATTAACAGTACAATGTTCATGGTATTTGGAGAATAACAAACGCCCAACATTCTATGAACCATCTATTGAACGGAATTGTGAGGTCTGGTCTAGCATCTGTGGAGAAAATTGATATGTAATCTAGCAATACCCCCGAGGGGATATTGAAAGCGTTGTGCTCAAGTTTCACGTTTGTACGTGGCTCAGACATACCATGTGCTTCTTCTCGGCGCTCAATTGCTTCACCCAACGCAGCTGAGTCAGTGGCAACTCCGTGGAGATGTCATTGGAGAGAGACAGCTTGTTGTTGCCGTGGGTGGCTCCCTGCAGCTTCAGACCTGTCGGGGAGAAAGAGGGATTCGTAAAGGTCACTTGGGTTGATCATGTATACTGGATGGATAAATAATCCAGGCCCTGGAGGATCACAGCCAGACCATAACTATTAAAAGTAGCTTTGGTGTTAATTCTTGCTTTCTGGTACTGTATACTAATATAGATGAGAGTGACTGGTGAGCTGACCTTTGATGCCGAAGCTGCAGGCATCAAGCGCGGCCCCCTGGGCGGTGGTGACGTTGACCTCCAGACACAGCTCCTCCAGGGACCAGCTGTTGGCCTGGGCCACGTACTGACGAGTGGCCGTGATGTAGGCCTCAGGGACAAACAGGCTGCCTAGGCACACATGGATGTTCTGGACAGGAAAAGACACTCAGAGTTGGTGGAGAGTTTTTGGTAACACTACTGCTTAGAGTCCAATACCTTGTCAAGTTCCCGGGGTCAATTATGGTATAATTTAATTGCAAAGCACCCATTAATGGGATGGCTTTATTTTTAACTCTTAAAAAGTGACAACTTCAGATGAACAACCCCTTTAATATAGGTCAGATGAACAACCCCTTTAAAATAAGAGGTCAGATGAAGGCACCTTGAGCTCCTTAGCGCCCCCGCTGGCGGCTCCCTGGGAGATGGCCTGCAGCTGTTTGACACGCTCGCTGAAGTCGGCCACCCACTGGATAACAGTCATGGACGCAGGCACGGTGTAGCGACACCAGCTACGAGGCAGGATACCTGAACGAGACATACCGTTAGCACTGGGAAGCCTTGTAGAAACTACATGCCAAATCCTAACTCGAGTTGCATGAGTATAACTTTTGACCATTAAGTAGAAACATCCATTGATGTCAATGGAAGACTTGTATAAAAACAACAAAGTACCACACATGGATCTTAAATTAGAATTTGGGCCATTAACTATTACTGTAATCCTCACACATTGTCACGATGTAACCATATTAGATAATGAAACGAAGATGATCTTGTGTAGAGAATGAGAGGAGAACCTTTGACGAGGTCGTTGATGAGGGTGCGCAGGTCGTTGGTCTGTTTCTTCTTGCCCTCGCACACCTGCACCACATCAGTCAGGTCCTGACGCACTTCCTGCAGCATGCGGGCGCCCATCTTCACCTCACGCTCAAAGAAGCGGAACAGAGGATCCTGTGTGTGTGGGGGGGGGGATTAAATATATAGAAGTTGATTAAACAAGATATTTTCACCTGTATAGTCCTTGAAGACACCCACAGTGTTTGAATTGCATATCAGAAGTCAGATCCATACGAGTTTCATTCACATGAAATCAGGTTTGGGATAGATTCATCACTTACTGCATAAAGGGTGGAAAAAGCATTATGTAAGAGAGATTGCAGTGTGTGTAGGTTGTGAATATTTTTTAAATATATATATTTTTAAAGGCATCAGAACGCTCATCAGATCCCAGGCTGACCAGATGAGACGTTGCCGGGACCTTACCTTAATGTTCTCCACGGTGCGCTTCAGGTGGTTGACCACCTGCGGGATGAGCGTCAGCCAGTTGGTGGCGGTGGTGAGCAGCGTGCGCATCCATGCGGGCTGGGCTTCAGCAGAGGTGGACGCCGTGCGCTCGCGCTTAGTCTCCTTTTCGTAGGCCAGATCATCCTCATCCTCCAACATCTGCATTTTCAGCATCTTACCCATCATGTCAGTGCCTGAAGCAGCCAGCAAGGGGAGCAGGAGAGGGGTAAGGGAGGAGGGGAGAGGGGTGGAAGAGGGGAGACAAGCCCGGGGGAGGAGTGTGGGAAGAAGATATCAACGGTGGACCAAGAACATAGCCTTGTACTGCCTCATCCTCATAGACGTGTTAATGAAAGGGTTGTTGTGTTTCACAATCAAAAACAAGGGATTACAACATAAAGTCAAAGACAGACAGACAGTAAAACAACACCTGACAAAAACAAGTCAGTACCAACAAAATGAAGGGAGACCATGCAATATTTCTTTAAGGAGGACCTATAGAAGTGAAAACATTTTCTGGGGCTCTCTTGAGGAAAAATCAGTTGTAACCAAAGGATGGATGAAGGGGATAAGTGAATGGATTGAGGGGTGGATGGGAGGGATGGATGCATCAACAGCTGGGAGTTGGAACTGGAAGCCAAGCGAGACACGATAAATGTGAAATACAGCTGCTGGAGGGTGAGAACACCCCTCTGCTGGACAGAACACTCCCATTGGTAAGGCTACCACACGGGGGCCTTCGGTTAGAACACTGGAACTGCTATGAGGAAAGGAACAAGGAACAAGGAGAGGAAAGGGGCCTACAACCACGTTACTGGAAGCAGTGAGAGAATATGCTCTGTATCAATGGTAGTCATCAGGGCATAAAATGAACACCTGTCAAATGCAGGTAGATCTAGGCGTTGGTGGGTAAGAATACCCATTTTACTAGCGGGTAGGAGCACATGTGCTGGTTGTGATTTAACACACAAAAAAAGCTGCAGTAGGTGTTTTCAAAGTACTGCTGTTGTTTTGTTTCATAGCTGCTAATCTCACCTATCAGAGCTGTGCGCTCTGAGGGAAGTGCTGATAGATTCATTTTAGGAGGCACTGTGCACAGGCATCAAAGTTTGTCTAATTTACTCTAAAGTCTACAAGGTGAGACTTTGTCCTTGTGTTTCTTGGCAATTTCAATTGTTTTGTTCACAAGCTTGGTTGTTTTTCAACGTTAGTTTGACTCTGCTGCTTCAACTGATAGCTTAGAGACGCCCTAGTCAGATCCCAAATCTCTCACGCACACAGACATGACTCAAGTGGCCCTGTTAACCCCCCCCCACCCTTAAAAAGGGGCAGCTGAATATTTTGTCTCATCTGATATTTTGGTTCAAAAAGTTATTACTGCTTACTAAAAACATTATTTGTTTTTAGAAACATGGTCATTAGTTTATTTTTTATGTTATTAAGGTGAAAAAATACAAGTGGCTGGTGGACCAAAAAGTACATTTTAGGCCCTGGTAGTCCTTCCTGTAGTTCAGAGGAAGGAAACCCTGTTCCTGGAGTGCCACTGCAGGACTAGGATCCATACAATACCAATGGAGGTAATTAATCAGTGATTTCCTTAATTCAACACACCTGGTCTTCCAGGACCAGGGTTACCTATCCTTGCCCAAGTTAGAATATGCTCTAGTCTACACCAATGGTAGTCATTTCTCTAGTTAGAGGAGAATGAGGCCTGTGGAAATAAGATGTGTTACAACAGATATGGAGAGAGGAGAAACCAAAGATGAGTGATTAGTTTCGGCAGTCTCCTTCGCTGCAGACAAAGGATCCCACAGACAAAACCGGACAAGCCGCTTGAGTGCAGCTGCAGCCAGGGCCAACCAGCTGTAGCCAATAGCATACCCTGAGTGGTGAGCAGGACCTTCTCAGCGTTGCTAGGCAGGCCCAGCCAGGACGGTGTCTGGGTGTCTGGCAGCATCTCCACCCAGTGCATGAACTCCTCACGCCTGGAACCAAAGACAGAACAGTGTTACTGAGAGAGGAGAGAGAGCGAGAGAACAGCGTTACTGAGGGAGGAGGGAGGAGAAACAAAAACAGTGTTACTGAGAGCGGAGATAAGAGAGAGAGAACAGCGTTACTGAGGGAGGATATTAGAAAATCACCTGAAATGCCTAAATGTGTGAATTTCCCCTGAATTTCTTTATGACAAACATTTTACTGAGAATTGATCACAATATATAGTTTTTTGTATGTACTGTATACTACACCTTAGTTCAGTTGATACACGAAAAACAAACGCAACAATTTCAAAGATTTTACTACATTACAGTTGGATGTATGGATTTCACATGACTGGGCAGGGAGCCAGGTCCAGTCAGAATGCGTGTCACAAAAGGGCTTTCTGACAGAAATACTCCTGTTCCGTTTATATTTTTGTAATATCACTAAAGTAAATCTACCACCCCAACCCCAGCCACTGACCGGATGCCATCGGGCATCTTGATGTCCTTGTGACCGTCCACCTTGAAGGCCAGCTTGAACTCTGAGTCGAAGCTGCCCGTGGTGAAGATGCGATCCAGGAAGGTGTTGAGCAGGCGCTGGTCAAACTCGTTGTCGATGCGGCCGCCGTAGATGGACTGGGCCATCAGGGTCTTCAGGGCTGCCCAGGGGATCTTGTCAGGGGAGATGTTCTGACGGCCCTGGGGGTGTGGAGGAAGAGGAGAACGGAAGGTTACCACCATAGAAATACATAGAATACCTGTTCTATTGTCACCACACCCATCCAACTTAGAGACTAGTACATTTTTAGTTTTTATTGAGTGACCATCTTCATTCCTAACTGCAAGAATGTATATATTATGTGTGTATTGCATATCAGCAGTCAGATCCGTCTAAGAGTTTCATTCACATGAGATCAGGTTCGGGATAGATTTATCATCTAATGTAAGAGACGTTCTGCATACAGAAAGAACCCAACGTATGAGTCAACAGCGCGTGACTGACCTTAGCGGTGTCGTCCAGCCAGGTGTCCACGGTGTCGCAGGCCGAGCGCAGGTCCGACTCTCCAAACTCGTACTTCTTGGACCAGCCCAGCGGGGCATAGCGCAGACGCTCCTGGATGACGGCGTGGAACCAGGCCAACAGGAAGTAGAGGCGGGCACGCTCGTTGGGTGCCTGCAGAGGATGACAGACAAGTAGAAGAGTTTGTTTTTATAGGGGCAATCTGAAGTTCAAACAAAGTGGCCACTCCACCACTGTTTTGGTAAATAGCTGAGGAATGGGTTTGGAGCTCTCAAATTCAGACAGAGCTATGCATGCAAGGACTGACCATCCACAATATTAAAATTATAGTTAACCATGTTGTTTCAAGGCGAGACAACGTTAGTTTTCAATTACATTGTTTACAAACAATGGAGTAAAACAAGCTTATATCTTGGGTTCTTGATGGGGTAGGACACTTAAACTAAGCTCAATAGGCCGTAGTTATATTCTTAAAGAACCTATGGTTATATAATATAAATATATAATTAATTTAACCTCTTGAGTGTAGGGGGCAGTATTTTGATGTTTGGATGAAAAACCTACCCAAATGAAACTGCCTATTTCTCAGGCCCAGAATCTAGAATATGCATATAAATTGTCAGATTAGGATAGAAAACAATAAAGTTTCCAAAACTGTCAAAATATTGTCTGAGTATATATAACAGAACTGATATTGCAGGCGAAAACCTGAGGAAAATCCAACCCGGAAGTGCTGTTTTTCCTGAAAGCTCTCTGTTCCATTGCCTGCCTTCGCTCCATTTAAAGGGATATCAACCAGATTCCTTTTCCTATGGCTTCCCTATGGTGTGAACAGTCTTTAAACATAGTTTCAGGCTTTTATTTTGGAAAATGAGTGAGAAAGATCACATCACATCATTGTATGGCTGGGTGCCAGCAGTGTTTTCCCTGCGCAACAGCTTGGAGCAGACTTTCTCCTATTGAAGAAGCCACAGTCCCAGTTGTAATATTATCGATTATATATTGTAAAAACAACCTGAGGATTGATTATAAAAAACGTTTGACATGTTTCTACTAACTTTACGGATACTATTTGGAATTTTTGTCTGCGATGTCGTGACTGCTCGAGCCTGTGGATTTCTGAACATAACGCGCCAATCAAATGGAGGCATTTTGGATATAAAAATAATCTTCATGGAACATTTGTGTAACTGAGAGTCTCGTGAGTGCAAACAAGCTGAAGATCAAAGGTAAGCGATTCATTGCTTTTGCTTTTCTGGCCAATCTACTTGGCTGCTAGCCGTTTGTAATGTTTTGTCTACTGAGAGAGATGTCCTTACATAAACGCTTGGTATGTTTTCTCCAGGTGGATTAACAAGCTACGCTGTGTTTTGCTATATTGAGATTTTTAGTAATTTAATTTGAATTTGGCGCTCTGCAATTCAGCGGATGTTGATGAACCCGCTAACGGGATGGGTGCATCAAGAAGTTAAAAGTCCCCCCAAAAATTGTCACATTTGCAGATTGACCCTTTAATAGTCAAGGTAAAAAGAAATCATTAATCCAAGTTTACGGAGGAAGAAGGTGTGAGACGAACAGAGGGGCAAAAAGTGACAGGAGAGAAAAGGAGCGAGAGAGTAATCAGTATTCATATAGTTGGTCACCTTGCACATGCGAGCCACAGGGATGCTGCTGAAGGTCCTCAGCATGTTGGCCTTGACACCAGGAGGAGGTTCAAACACAAAGATACGTCCAGCACGCAGCAGGTTCACTGGCACCTGAGAGGAACAGAGAAAACACATTTAGATCTCTCAACAGTCAACACATTCATAACTGTGGCACATGGTGACAAAAAGCTCGAGGTTAACCAATCACAGTGATAAGTTATACTTCAAGTAACAACGTGGACATTTTTTTAAATCACTGTTTTTTAAACGTTTAATTTTTTTAAATCAACAATTGAGTGAGCTTGAACTTTCTTCAAAAACCCCTTTCTAGTACTTTCATTAAGTTTACTGTTATGTCTTTATAGTCCTCAATACAGAGTAAAACATTGTCATAGAAAAAATAATCTTGTTTATTTTTTCTAAGGAAGTTGAAAGTGGAATGTGACCTTGGGGTTGATCTCCATGGTGAGGAAGAGACGGAAGCTGGCGTGGGGCTGCATGGAGTGGAGCTTCTTCTCCAGCTGCATCAGCCAACCAGGAGCCAGGTGCACGTTCTCCAGCATCACCCACCTGCCGGACTTGACAGCGGTGTTGATGTCGCGGTCGGCCTTGTTGAAGCCCTCAGCAGAACCTGAGAGAGAGAAGAGGAGGAGCCAGGTTTCTAACATGCCAGTAGATGTTTCATACGTCCTCCTGGGCTGTTTTCAAACTGAACTGACTAAACCCTGATGTAGGCTACCTACCAATGGAGATGGAGGTGATGTGTTTGTTTTCCTCAGCTGCCAGGTCCCGGACCAGGCCGCTGGCATCGTACCCGGGTACGGAGCACATCAGAACAGGGGTACTGGGTTTCACCTAGGCGGGTAGGAGAATAAGTTTCACAAGGAGATGAGCGGTTGTAATACGCAATGGTACGTAGAACAGTGACCCTTAAAAAAACACTGTACAAATAACACACAATATATCCGAGATTGTCGATTCAGGGATGTCCAGACTTCTGTACCATAGATATGAAATGACTACGATGGTAGATTCTATTTCTATGCTCTGTTACCTCGCTCTCCACAATGTTGCCCAGGTCAAGGGGCTGCTCGATGATGGCCATGAAGGTGTCTCCCAGGACCTTAGATACAAAGATGTGGGCCATGGCCAGCATGCGGTCCGGACGGAAGGCTTGGATCAGGAGCAGCTGGTGCACTGCCTGACCGATGGAGGCTGTCGAGGACAGACATTTTTGACATGGACTGCACAGAATCCCCGTAGCACTCTTTACCACCAGCACTGAACCACAAACTACCCATATTCTCTACATTAATTTGGTATTTTTAATGCAAATTCTATCAAGAGCATAATTGGGATCTCGACAATGCATAGCAGCCTCTGAACGTCATGGGTTTCTATGCTTCCCCCAAACTAAATCGGATTGAAATACTCACTTGACTGTTTCTCCTCTGTCCACAGGTAGGGCACGGACAGCTCAGGGGAGTTGCTCTCAATCCACATGAAGAATTGCTGCAATGGTAAAAAAAACATGTCAACTTAAAAATGTTCCTTTCTTACTCTTTTCTTCTAAAAAATAATTGTAATGCTCTTCTACTTAACAAACAGTTTAGTAAAGAGTCGGTTTAACAAACGGTTTATTAAAGAGCTTCACATTGCTAAATTAATTGTCTTCCCCTTCCTTCCCTCCAAGTTTTTCACCTCATCAGCTTCCACCTTGGAGACCAGGTCCTTGAAGGCGGGGAGACGGCTGAGAATGATCATGGCCTCACACTGCTCCGTGGTCAGGCCCTTCACCTTGGGCACCGCTGTACCCTTCAGCACCATCTCCGCACCACGCAGGAAGTGCTGGAACTCTGCGTCGTAGGACGGCTCGCTGAGGGCAACAGGAAATGGTTATCAATGACATGCAGGGGCAACGCCACACTGTCCACACTAGTATACCACTTAGAATGCATCCTCAATACATTGTGGTAGTGTAGATTTTGGAACTGAACCATGGACCTTATCCTTCACATTATAACCTGGAATGTGTAGAAAGTTCAAAGTTCAATACCTTGTCATGCCTTTCAGGTTGATCCTGGCTAAGAGCATGGCGAAGGTGATGTGATCCTGGTTACACATGCCTCTGGCCACTCTGTTGAACGCCCCCTGAAAACGAGAAAATGGGATTGGTGATTTTGCACTAGAAAACCTCTAAACAAACACCCATAAACTTAAAATATTTGAAGAAAAAACTCCAGCTCTAGATGTTCTAGAAGGTGTTCTAGATGTGAGGTTTTTAGACATTCTAGGTTCTAGTGGGTGTTTGAGATGTGCGCTTACCTGAAAGAGGTCCTTGGTGATGTGGGTGAGGCGCTGGGTGTGGTCGCTAACACTCTTGAGGTTAGCGTTCTCGTACAGCACCGTGTGGTAGATATCCAGGAAGAAGTGCAGCGAGTACTGGTACAGGAAGTGCATCTGGAGACAGACAGGTACAATACTTTTTGGTTCACTACTAGAAGGTTTTTAAGAGTGTCACCACCATAGAAACAGAACTAGAAGAGACTTGCATATCAGAAGTCAGATCCGTATAAGAGTTTCATTCACATGAACTCAGGTTTGGGATATATTCATCATTTAATGCAAGATGCTGTCTGCACAAGGGATAATCTTTATAAGAGATAGCAGTGTGTGTACCTGGTTCAGGGCCTCCATGGTGAAGTAGATGGAGCTGCAGGCCGAAGAGAGGGACAGGTACTGCTGCGACACTGCCTCCACCTCAGCCATCACTATGTCAGTCTCCTCCACCTTCCTGGTCACCTCCGCCGCCTCCTTCTTCAGGTTCTCCAGGGTGGTGATGATGGTGTCGTCGTCCAGGATACGACCCTTGACCTCGTTCAGGGCCTGCAGCAGGGACTTCTCCAGTTGGCGCAGACGCACCTGGAACTCACCTGGTGGAGGGAGGGTTAATGGATAAAAATAGGACTAAGAGTAGAGAGTAGATACTTTCGTGTGCATTGCATATCAGCAGTCAGATCCGTATACGAGTTTCATTCACATGAAATCAGGTTCTGGATAGATTCATCATCTAATGCAAGAGACTGTCGGCACACGGAACGAGAGTTGCGCAAGCAAGCTTCTCACCTTGCAGTTTGAGGAGGTCGGAACGCTTCTCGTCCACGTCGGGCCTCTCGGCCTTAAGCACCTCGTTGAGACACTGGCTCTGCAGACTGCTGCGTGTCACTGTGAAGTTGACAAAGGTCACACGAGAACACAGGTCTGGAGGGAACTCCACTGTGGGGTCGCGTGTGGAGAGGAAGATGACGAAGGATGGCGACAAGTCAATGTCCTGGTCGCCAAGGGTGATGAGCACGCGTCCGCCGGTCCTGCGCACCTCTCTGTTGAGCACCGGGTTCAGGATGGGGTCGTAGCTCTCTACATCCTGGGGGAGACATTGTTACATATTACCATTAGTTACATGGACGCTAAATGGTTTTATCCAAATGAACCAAGGTTGGCTAGCCCAACAGTAATCTTGGAACCCAGAACCAAACGTTGCATTCTCTAGCTAGCTACTGGACCTAACATTTACGTTAAAGCTTATGTTAAATATAGTAACAATGTTACCAGTCTCAAGGGAGATTATATTTTACGGCAGAAGCAGAGTATTACCTCCCAATGTATTCAGATCAATAGCATGTGTTACTAGCATGCTATTATAGATGGTCTGGAATATGCTGGATCGACCTAGAAGTCTGTTCTGACCTGCACAAGCAGAGGGTTTCCGAAACGCAGGGCGCTCTCCAGGTTCTTCCGGAAGGCGTCGTCCAGGAAGCTGGTCCTGGTGATCTTGCGGTCCTTGTACTCGTTCATGATGAACTCTGTGGCCTGGCCGGACGGGTCGATGATCAGTGGATACCTGGGAAAGGTTAAATTTTTTGATGTATCATTTAGCCCAAAGAAATGGACAGCTTTCCAGAATTTTTATTTTATTTTTTAAAGTCTATCCATCACACTCTTGGATGCACCGTGGAACTAGGATAGGCATTCATTATCCAAACATTTCCATGGTAAAGTTTTGTATCTTCTGACAGGATCCACAGTGAAGTGTTTAGCTTTCTATAGAGGTTTATGATAGAACTATCATCCTCTACCACTCTGAGTTGGTCATTTAGAACACTTCAACTCCTAGACGTGGAAAAAAAGTGGATGATATTGTGATTCGGATGGACACACTCACCTGTTGAACCTCTTGAGCATGATGGCGTTCTCTGTGCAGAGGTCGTCCGCCGGGAGGGAGTTCGCCTGCCAGCGCAGCCTCTCGTCCGCATTGGACAGGTACTCAGTCCTGGCGATGTCCGTGCGGAACTAGTGGGAGAGACAGATCTGTTTAGCCATACAAAATAGAGTCTAGAACATTACATAGAATAAGGCCTTGAGTTACAGATGACTGCCAGAGTAGGCGTAAAAGTCTGGGTTTCGAACTTGGATTGTCCATGCGACTCAAAACAGTTAGCCGTCTGAACTAAAGCCTAGGAAATAGCCGTGGGAGCCAACACAATTCTCAACATCTCCGGCAAGGTCATTTATCATTAGGGCCAGTATTTTTAACCCTCATCCTGTGATTTGACATGGAAAAACTCATGACCCCTCCCCTACTCATGATGTCAACGAAAGCCTAGTGCTGAGAACTACCCCCATTACATGAGCCACTGAACAACCCAACCCCCCCAGTACCTGGATGTTAGCCTGCTGCAGATGACCTACACCCCCCCCAGTACCTGGATGTTAGCCTGCTGCAGGTGGTGCGACCAGGTAGTGAAGAGGTTCTGCCTCATCTGCTGCTCGAAGTAGCCCGCATAGGCGATGAAGGCTGCGGACAGCAGGCAGTCCCCGGCGATGGTAGCCATCTGGTTCTTGAACGTCTCGCTGGACTTCTCCCAGCGCTCGCTCTCGGCAGACAGGCTCTTGAGCAGGGCTGTGCTGCGGTTCACCTGCACTCACAGAAGACGGTCAAGGTTGGATTTAACAATGAGAACAATGATGGATTGGATTGATACAGCGCTTTTCCACCTAGTCTTCAATTGCTTTACATTGGAATTGAGTTTTAAACTGAAGAATCATCCCATTGGGCAACATTCTATTGTTAAGTCTAGGGCATTGACTTTCAGAATGTTCATAGTTGAGATGCCACGCCTTTCTTTGAAAAAACACTATTTGCTCGAAAACATATTTCCTAAATCTCTTGCTAATTCCTAAGGTTATGGAGAAATGGTATCTCTTGCTAATTCCTAAGGTTATGGAGAAATGGTATCTCTTGTTAATTCCTAAGGTTATGGAGATGGTGAAATGGTTGTTTTATGGGTGGATGGACTTCCCTACCTTCGCCTCGACGGCGGCCAGATCTGCCTTAATGGCCTGGGCCTCAGAGATTAGCACGGCGTACTCCTCCTTGTAACGGGCGATGCTGGACTCCAGGTCGTGGATCATCTGCTCCACCTCCTCTGCCTTGGACTTGTTGTCCATGGCATCGTCCTCCAGCTTCTGCAGCTCGTTCCTCAGCGGCTCCACTCGCTTTAACATGTCAGCGTAGTTCAGCTAGAAGAGGGGGAAGAGATGGGTCAATATAAGATCCAAGAATCCTCCTCTGACATTCTCCTCCAATGTGTTTTGAGAGGGAGACGAGGATGCAAGGAATCGAGGAAAGACTTTAGATTCACCCTTACACCGTTCCCATGGGGCAGCAGGGTAGCCTAGTGGTTAGAGCATTGGACTAGTAACCGAAAGGTTGCAAGTTCAAATCCCCGAGCTGACAAGGTACAATATCGGTCATTCTGCCCCTGAACAGGCAGTTAACCCACTGTTCCTAGGCCGACATTGAAAATAAGAATTTGTTCTTAACTGACTTGCCTAGTAAAATAAAGGTAAAATAAAATGGTCAGTGGGTGGTGGTTTCCTTACCTGAGCGATGGCCCATTTGACCATGGGGCCACAGGCCAGGGAGGCCCTGTTGACCATCTC